>NC_049992.1:4756400-4847160 GCF_000003815.2 Branchiostoma floridae | reverse complement strand
TTTCTAGGCTATTTTGTCCTGCACATTCAACATCTACAATCTAACATTGACCTAAGGTCTCTGGTCTTATAATTACACAATATTCCATTGATTACACAGACGTTGATGAGTGTACCCAGAAACCATGCCAACATGGGGGACGCTGTGTGAACAAACATGGCAGCTACATATGTGCCTGCTCACCTGGATGGACTGGACAGAACTGTCGGCATGGTACGTTTTCTTTCTCTAGCTATCATTCCCTGTGTGTTACATTGATTTTCATTCATTGTGTATTACATTGATTTTAATCTTTCCTTTTCTTTCTTTTTATTTGCTCTTTCTGGTTATATCAAGTACATGTACATGTCAGATGACGCGTGATGATTTCATTCTGTATCGCACAGACATCAATGAGTGTACTACCAGGAACCCTTGCAAACATGGACGCTGTAAGAACAAAGATGGAGGCTACAAATGTACCTGCCCACATGGATGGACTGGACAGAACTGTCAGAGTGGTGAGTTCTTTTTTCCGTGTGTGACAGAATACCTATATAGAAGACAAACAGAATGTCTATCATCGTCTCGTCCGCTAAATGTTACCACATAAGACGCGAGCTTCAATACAAAATACTTGGTGCTGTTGCTTGGCGGCTGGATGCAGCCCTTTACAGTGATGTGCCCAATCGCGGTTAGGGCTTTCATCGATAATTATCACCAGATACTGAGTTGTTTAAAGAGTCCACTTTCTCCACTTTCACTGACAAACATAAAACAATCTCCTCTTAACATCACAAAACCTACTCATTACAGAAAAAGTGGGATTGTTCGTCTTTCACTGTCTTCAAAAAAGAAGTTGACGAATCAAATGACTTAGAATCTAGAGTTAGCCTTTAGACTAGAGTTGGCACTTGCTATGTTGTTATACACTTTTGTTTGCACCATTTCATGTTACCTGCATTTAGCCCACGGGCAAGAATTCGTATTAAATTTATAACGATATTCCTAAGCTTGTGTGAGAAACACACCTCTAACCACTGACGTTTTAGTCCGTCCTATTGCCGATTACTGCAGCTGTACAGTGTCCCAGTGGGTGGAGCAAATACAACAACAACAACCACTGCTACAAAGTGATGATGACAGACAAAGCCAAATGGTCTACAGCGAGCTCACGATGCAAACATTATGGTGCAATTCTTGCCTCTATCACGGACCAGGCAGAGAACGACTTTATTGCATATCTGCTATCTAAATGTGAGTAACAGTTTTTGCGCGTTAATGGTGAAGATGTTGTATCTCTCTTAGTGGTCTGGAATTACACAGGCATTCTCATAAATCCTTATCATATCTCTCTCAGAAAGACTAATTGCAGCTGGAGAATGTAAAATACCACTGCAGTAGCAGAACGCAATCTAAATCTCTCTCATTATACTAGATATATGCGTAAGGAATCATAAGATAGACACATACAGTAAAACCTGTATAGAGTGACCACCCAACAGAATTGCAGAAAATGGTCAAATAAACAAATAACAAGATTTTATTAAATGGTTGATCAAAGTCAAAATAATCTGAGGCAGGACCACTAAAACGTTACACCTTTCTTAGTATTTGATTTTTTTTATTCATTGTAAAAATGACAAACATTTTCTGGAGAAATGTTCATTGTTGGAAATGTCTTATCCTTGAAGGAATAGCAAAGGTCCTGTATACAAAGAGACGGTTAGTCCTTGTGTACATGCAGTCTTTCCTTAGACTTGGGTCATCATTACAAATTTCCTACATTTACTTTACTTACGTCCACTTTGGTTTGACAAATTAGCCACGTGCGTCGCCTGAAAAGAAGCAAAGACAAAAGTGCCCCCCCATACCTCAAAAGTCGACGGAGATTGCAAATAACTTAACACAGACTGTTGATCTTTGACTGCAGTTCCTGATGACAGGGACAATCCATCCATCTGGCACGGTCTTCATAGAGAAGGTCGAAAACATAAATGGGAAGTGTATAAAAAAGGTGGAAAATGGAAGTGGACAGATGGATCACCTATTGGCTACACAAACTGGGCTAAGGGCGAGCCTAATGACAGCGTTTTCTCGCGTCTGACGACAGAGAACTGCGTCGCAGTGTATTCGAAGGTGTGTTCTTGTTCTTTTCTTGGGGAGTAAGATAGCCGGAACGTATCGTCTGTGTTCTCCTATTTCTTTCTATTAATATCTATCTAGTAAAGAAAACTATCTAGTTTTTTATCTTCACTATCGAGGAGAACACACGTCCAGTGATTAGTGATTCCGCAGCTGCCTCTGAACTAAGAGGTTAGGCGTTCCAATCCCCGCTAAGGGCGCGGTCACACAGTTCCTGTCAACGTCGTGCGGTTTTGATGCCATAGGATTTTAATTCTATGTACCAAGAACTTTGCAGGAGATGGACATTTTTATCCTCCAAAATGCCCAAAGTTAGCGATCGTTCGATCTTTGTGACGTGACCGCGCCCTAACGAGACACTCAGTTAACACATTTGTAAACACTTTCAGAAAATGTTCAGATTTCTTTATTACTTCGTGGAAGCCCATCTTTTACATAATCCATAAATTCGAAAATTCTAACTATAAGCCAAAATTTCATCACAACCTCCAAACGATTTATCCTTCAAAGTTCTCTGTAACACTTTTGTTACTTGGGAAGGGGATCGGACACGCGCGCATACCAACTTTTATCATACCCATCATTCAATTTCCATTTATCAGTATTGTTTACATCTTGCTTCATTTTGTATTTTGCTTAGTTTAGTTATGTTTATGTTTTTGTATATATATATATGAAAAGTTAATATAAGTAGATAACTTCAGTGCGCCACCACTACGTCTGTCATGTCTGTTAAAGTGAATTAAAAGAAAAGACAGAGGGCTGCAGTCATTAGGTCAGGACGTTAAGCCGTGGTCACTGTTCTCGGCCAAAAGAGCTATGTAAATTTCCTTAGTACAACTTTAACTCTGTGCTCTGTGCAAATGGACTGTCTTCTCTGTCACGAGCAGTGAAACATTACCTGGGTGATAAGCTTAACTGGTCCCAGATCACTTATATTTCTTTTACATGCAGGAAAACACCACGCTTTTTAGACTCTTGCAATGAATACCTTTAGATCGTCTCATATCAAATCTATATCCATTTTATGTTCTGCAGTATTTTGAATAAGGATACATATTCTTTTCGTAGCGTTTAAAACAATGGTTAGCATCAATTAGATAAAAACATAATCGATAGATGTTTCGTACTGTATATGATGTTGAAAGGTTTTTTTTTTCATTCTATTTTTACGGAAAATATATTCATATGAATGTAAAATAATTGCTGTGTCATCTCTTTCACAGACCGGCAAAAATTGGATTTTGGGGAAATGGAGGCGCACGGGACAGTGGAACGATGTCCGATGCGACATGAAGTACCCTTACATTTGCGAGAAACCAATTTAACAGCTTGAGTTCCACCCTCTCTAAAATCTAAAATCCCCAAATCTAATAATTTCTAGATCTCCTGAACATCTACCAATGTATTAACTTTAGTACGAAGGCAATCCATCCAAGCATTTACAACTTCTTTGTGACTGTAATAGCAGCAACAGGGTATGAAAGTCGAGAAATAAAACATTTCCAAGACGAGTCACGTAACTTTGATGATTGGTCACTTGAATTGTAAATATGACCTAAGCTTGTGCAGCATGAAAAAACTTGATGCTATTATTCATTGTGTTGGGCAAAGGTTGAGCACTGTTCTATGTTTGTACTTAGATCAAATATCAACTTGCATTCTACAATTAAATGTAATTTATTCAATAATGCGAGTTTATGCCATAGTCTCGAAGAAATTAGAAGTGGATATTCTAAGAGAGAGAGAGAGTGAGAGAGAGAGAGGCAGTGAATACCACATGAGGTATACAACCTGATGTAAAATTATATATCGTCTACAATGTTGAGTTTTGGTTTCTTAGTTGCAATCAGTGGAGACTATGGTTTTTGTTGGTAGAACAATTCTACCAGTACGACTGCCATCATAGAATCCTTAATGAGAAAAGCTGAGAAGAAACTGTTCTGTATACATGAGTAAGATATTTTCGGCTTCAAATTGAGGACTTTGACAAAGAGTTGTGTTTTATTTCAGCTTGATATTCTAAATGAAGTATTTGTACGTGTTAACTTCAGTAATCAATTAAGAAATCAACATGTTTATCTTTATTTATATCAAACGTATTTATTCATAGCACTGACGAAGTTACCAACGGAGACAGTATGCTCGACGTTGTAGCGTAGTATTGTGGTTTTTGCATAATATTTTTATGTATTTTTTTTGTATTTTTATTAATGCTATTGCGCATGTATAGATGCTGCCTATTTCATGAAGTATAATACAAAATGTAGAAGAAGTTAATAAAAATGACAATAGAAAAACATCGCCATGACGAAGGTGTTTATAAGTACGTTTCTATGTGTGGTAGGTCAATATGTGTGATCTATTAGGAGTATTCCTTTTAGAAGTATTGCAAGTCCTTTCAGAGCTATTGTAAGTAAAGAATTTCGTTTAGAGACATTTTTAGCCATTTTGGAAGTATTGTTTATCGTGTTTTTTTTTCTTTCAAATAAAACAAAACATAGACACTTGGAGAACCATCCAACAGAATGATGATAATAGCTCAATTAAATACCCATAGACTTGTGTACACGAATAGCGCAAATGATAACCAAAGGTCTCAATATGATCATAAAAATACCAAACAGAAATTCGAATGTAATAATATGATAACTGAGATTCTTGAAGTATTACATGTGTTTCTTTGGGAAATATTACTAGTATTTCTTTTGTAAGTATTACTACTACTACTAAGAAGTACTAAGAAGTATTACTAGAGTCATTTTGTAATCAGCGCAAGTATTCCTTAAGAATGATGCTTGGTGTGTAAAATCTGTGCTCATTTTCTGAACAACAGTCTTAAGAACTGAAAGCTACACTGAGAATTTAGACAAGACGTTTGAAATAGAAACTCCTTAAATTGCACGCAGGGCTAGCCTGCGGGGCGATCCACTATTTGTGAGACTCATTAGTAGAAAACAACACAATGCATGCAGCTCTTTCATATGGAATCAAATCTTCAGTCAAACCGAGCATTTCTATGAGCAGACAACATTAACTTTATCTTTAGCGAACATAAATTTCATTTCTGTTATTATTTGAATGACCGAAAGTGAGTCATGAGTATGTTTATTCGACGCCTCTTAGTTTTTGCAACATCTCAGCCTTGTTGAAATGTAACCCTGTTGTACCTCTGGGTTGTCTTTATTTGACGTATTGAATAAAGAGTTGTTCAAAAGTAGCGTAACTTTGGTGCACTGAGTCTGATCATTACCTCCGTGAGGGGGGTTTCGCCAGGATATTGTTTATGGTCTGTCTGTCTGTTCGTTTGCTCAACGTATTGCTTGTGTAACCTCGAAGTGGCCTTACTTGGGTCTTGGTACGTTGTGTGAATTTTGAGTAATGGCATTTTGTCACCATGCTCTGACTATGTGTCCCTTACCCCTAAAGTAGGTCCTCTGGCAAGCATAAAATCCGGATTGACCAGGGACCAGAATTTTTTTCTTCTTCGGAACAGACGAAAATCAATGCGCGCGTGGTCATCCATAAAATTAAGTCAGTGTGGCCTTATTTGAAACTGATATTAATACAGCAAGCTAACTAAAATATCCAAGTACTATTACTTAACAGGGCAAGGGACCCAATTTTGATTCTACTAGTACAAATGCTACTTTCAAATTGTTACACTTCGGTCCTTCAGTCGTCACTGAGCAGTAGCAGTCTCTGGTGTAGATGGGGTGTAGATGGGCAGACAGCTGGGTAGAGGAGTCCTGGGCGTCCATGTTCCGCGGGTGCCACAAACATAGCGAGCGCTCTCCCCCTGTGGAGCGTACCCGGTACTGCAGGTCAGGTCACAGAACTGCCCCATGTGCCACCAGTCACACGTCAGGCTGCCGTGGGTGGGGGGAGGCAAGGGCGGACAGGATGGTTCTGTGGGTATAGAGAGCAAACGTAGCATAAGGACCTGGTAACGTTAACTTTTATTAGGTTTACAAGACGTACGATACATTTGCGATGAAAAACCTTGACTGCTTCCTGTGCAATGGTGACATGCCTTGTGGATAGGGTTGTTGACTCAGCTCAGAATCTTGTACCCGAGGAACTGAGAATCTGGTTGTACCGAGTTATACTTGACACTTACTTCAGAAGAAAATGTGTGCTTAGATTCGGTTGAGGAGACCTCGAGCAAGAACACACCACACTTATCAAATTACAATAGGGGTTATTCCAGGTGTGAGTGTATCAAATATGTCTTTTCGGATATGCCGTTTGTACTCTTCTATGAAAACCTGGCGTGTTACGGTTGCAGACAATACAGACAGAAAGAGCTGTATATGTCTATGTTCGTCGGGTTTCTAGTTTTAGCTGTAGGTCTTCCTTACTACGTTTCAATTTCCCCACGCCAAAGAAAACTGAAGTGCTCACTTTTAACGTGAATGTTGAACCTGCAGACGGCATGGTTCCCTGCCCGGTCCCTGGCGGTGTACCGCACGCTGTACTCGCCCCACGTGATGCGGCCAGTGGGTAACCGCCTCCTCTTCACAGCCACCACCCCTGGAAGAACATTTTTTTGATGGAAGGATAAGTTTTATCTAAATCAACGAAATAAATAAATACATTAATTTGTTAATAGATTGTTTTAGATAAATGAATGAATTTAAAAGATAATAAAAATAAATGAATTTAAATGAATAAAACTTCCAGGGATAATATGGCCCTGCAGTATGTCCCTACACTCAGGATGTCAAACTTAATTCCACAGCACAAATAAACGATAAATCAAGTGATGACACAAGTACAACAGAAAAAAAAGACGCACCCCCATGTTGGTTTGCTAAAGAAAAATCTATTATGGACGTTCAGATTTGGCCAAACTGCGTGGGGGAGACTACCGTGCAACACCATGAAATGTGGACTGACACATTTATGGTCCAGTACCCCGTCCCAGGTATGACACAACAGTTATTTTGCTGCTTTTGGCAAACATGACCAATATGTAATGAGAACATGTAAGTCCATGCCCACATACCCACGTTGTCCCGCACCTCCGGTTTCTCCCAGTGCACATGTGGGAACTGGCGGGAGCTGTTCATCTCGAAAGATTCCGGACAGTTGTCAAACTCAGGGTGCTCGTCATCTGTAAGGGAATGTGCATCAAACAGAAGTCAGAAAATCGCGAATCAGAACCCCCCCCCCCCCTCTTAAAAAACGCTAGCGCTCCAAGAAGCCTGCGAAGGAGGCTAACAATTTACTACAACTCCATAGAATTGAATGGTCACTTTGAATAGATTCGTTTTCATTTTGCTGTACAATCGTGTGAAATAACTTTTATCATTTTACTTAACTTTATATCAACAAACTTGTAATTGCTCTCCATGCAAAGGCAGAAGGGGAACCTTCTTCTGACTGGTACCAGTTAACGTTTTTTATGGCTATCAGGAAACGGGAACCAATCAAAAGAAAAACTTCTAGCTCCAACCTCTGTCTGAAAACGTACCTAATGGTACGGTGGCCAACACCAACAACCCTTTTTGGGGGCAGACGTCTACTTTTTTAGTGCCTGCCCCCTAAAAAGTACTTTTCAGCCCAAAAAGTGTCTTTCCGCCCACAAAAGTAATTGTCTGTCCAGAAAAGTGTCTACCCCCAATGTAATAGGTGTTGAATCATTGTTGCTGTCGGCCACGGTAGATTGGACCTACCTGTAACCACTACTGCTGTCTCGCACTCTACCCTGTCCCCACCAGCCGTGAAGCCGTAAAACAACACGGTAGTCTCCCCCACGGTGAAGTTATTCGGTCCGAGTGTCAAGTTCCCATCAACAAAGACCTGGTGACACAATGGGCATGTGGTCAGGGTTTGACTGTTTGTTTGTTTGTTTGTTTACGATTCTTAGAATCTAAGGACATTTAAAATCTAACGGCTGACATTCCTAGCAGGTCCATATGATGTGCCTTTCGGAAAGGCACTTAATTCCTCAGTCGACTACGTGAAGATAAGTACATGTCTTCGGTTAGGGACGTCCTTTAATTTCGGATAGGACTTGTTCAAAGCACAGAGTCCCGTTTTTTAAAAGTAGCACAGCTGTCGACAGGATTAGGATCAACGTTATCGGTGTGGTATACCATGATTTTTATGTAACATTCAAACTGACCTGTTCTACATTTGTCAGAGGCGCAGTAAGGTTGGCGGTGCCGTAGTCTCTTCCAGGGATGGTCGGGACGTGCAGTCTGTGGGGACACTGCATCCATGGATTCTCGTCTTCAAGATTCAAAAGTTTGTCAGACAAATTCGCCAAAAAAAATGGAAAGAATCGCTACTGGGTCCCGGTGTTAAACGGCAGCTATTAATACCCTATGAAAAACTTTTTGATAAAGTTCCACTTATTTATGACACTAATTCTCTTTCATCTGAGGGGTAACCTGTACCCTTTCTTATAAAGACTGATTATCTAGAGATATCAAGTTGACGGACGGTGGTTTTGAAATGCAATATGTTGAAAACATTGATATTTGAAACCACCACCCCCAATCAATCGCTCGCTTGCATCATGAGTTGATGCGTGGCGGCTCCAGACAGTTCAGACAGTCGTCATCCGTCCATTTAATATTCCTGTGTAGGTTACCCCGCTGATAAAGGTGAACAAGCGTTGAGTTCATCACCTAGAATGCACGTGGGCGTTTCCAGGTTGTCCCAGACCATGGTACCGTTTGGCCCCGTCGAACACGTGACCCTAGCCTCTGTCCCGTTCAGCACCAGTCCCGGCCCGCAGACATACACGCACTCCTTCCCGACACGCAACGCGCCCGGGTCCGTACACGAGGGGGGCGACAGCGAACCGTTACTAGGCGGGGCCAGTACGTCACACAGCTTGGCTACGTGAAGAAAGGAGCAGGAAAAAACTAACTACATACGCAGCATTTTCTGTAAAATGTAGAATGTTCTCTCCCAGCAGCTTGTATCTTGTCAAGCTACTCGAGCACAATTAGGCTCACCACTGAGGCGTCGCCAAAAGAAGGGTTCACCCCTGAGGAGTCGCAAAAAGAAATACAGAAATTTGACTTTACATTGTGAGATGGGATTTTCAATGTCTAGTCACGTACTTATGAGTTGCTGTATATGCAGTATTTCATGATAATTGGGGGATAATAGTATGAATTTTTCATCCTACCCTTGCAGTCTGTATGCTCTCCTTCCCAGGATCCGTTGATCAGACACGTTCGATTCTCGCTGCCGACCAGCTCGTACCCAGGGTCACATGAGAAGACGCAGTGCTGTCCTGCGCGTGCGCCGTTGGTGGAACAGTTCTCTGCTGGATAGACCGACCCTCTGACAGGCACCGCCAGTCCGTAACAGTGGATCTCTGGAGGGGAGAAAAAAAGTTGTTAGTACATGTCATTCTAACGGCATTACCACCAAACTAGTATTTTAGGTGCATCCGCATTAGATAACTTTTTAAAAAAAAGTTGCAGCTAGCTGTGCAAAAGTAAGGTGCGACAGAACCCTAACCCTGAACCCTGACTCATAAGAATATAGCAGAAAGTTGTTTGTATCATTGATGTCAATACTAGGAGTGTATTTTTCCTACCATACGTATCCATGCTGCGCCTTCACACGCCAGCCCGTCCATCTGAAACTCGCTGTTCAAAAGTAAGGTGCGACAGAACTCTAAGCCTTAAGAATATAGCAGAAAATTGTTTACATCATAGATGTCAATACTAAGAATGGATATTTCATGTCATACTTGTCTATGTCCAAACACAATTCAATCTCTTGCTATACAACTGGATAAAAACGGAGAGCTGAGGAGGAGAAATAGTTTCGAGTGACATCCATCACACTTCTTCAGCATCACTAGAAATTTAGAGTGATGGATGTCACTCCAAACGCACGGAAGTAAATCTTCGTTTTTATCTAGTTGTAGAGACTGAATTGTATTTTAGTATTGTTAACCTGGATTTCTAATCTTCATAAACGCATTTATCCATGTCGTACCTTCACAAGTCCGGCCGTCCCTCTGCAGCTCGTACCCCTCCTGACATGCGCAGTGGAACCCGCCCACGTAGTTGGCGCACTCCTGTTGGCAGCCGTGGTCACGTGACGCGCATTCATCCACGTCTGTTGACAGGAAAATATCATTTCAAGATACGCTAAGATTATCTAATTATTTGTTATAGACACATGTATTTGCACTGGATTTGCACTTTTCTAGACGTCTTGAAAAAATAAATATTGCAGCAATTTAGCAATTCCAACTTCCGGATCCGGGATTCGAATTTTCGAGTGTGTTCGATCGAATGCGTTCTATTTATTCCATGGAAGCCCATTTAATACAAGAGGAACCCTATTCGGAACCTTTACACACGAACGGCAAACGTTATCGTGCTCGCTGCCCATGTATGTGACATAAAACATCATAATCATATTCCCCTCTGCAGCATACCCTCGCATGTGTATCCGTCCCGCCTGAGTTTGAAGCCGCTGTAACAGGAACATTGGAACGACCCGAGGCTGTCGGTGCACAGCTGTTCACAACCGCCGTTTCCTAGCGCACATTCGTTAGTTTCTGAAGAAAAGATGGAAAGGTTTAGTTCTTATTCTTCAGGTTACGGACCAACGCGAAGCGAAGAATATCTTCAAAATTCCATACACCGTAAACATGTATTATGTTATGTTTTTGTCCCGATAGACAGAGACTCGTCGAATAAGACAAAGGACCCGTCGATTTTAAGCGGGCCATTTTCATCATCTTTATATAGAGAGAGGTTCTAATTTTTAACTTGAAGACTAGACCGAGCCCAGATGACGTCATCTTACCTATACAGGTCTTTCCGTCGTCGCTCAGGTGATGCCCTTTCGGACATGCGCAGTAGGCTCCTCCGATCAGATTGACGCACTTGTGTGAGCAGCCGAAATTTCCATCGGCGCATTCGTTCACATCTGAGAAGTAAACATTAACAATCAATATCTATGTTTAACTGTTATACATAACACTCCTGTAGCTTTCATAGATTGTTCTTCGTGTTTGTCTAATGTAGATTTGTCGTTATCATTACTAGGGCGGATATTTCGCACAAGGATAATTGCCATCCAGAGCTACAGATGAGGAAAATAGTCACAAAACTCTTTCCTAATTTACAACTTCGGATGTTTAGAATAACGATAGTTTGTGCCACAATAATGTCGCTGTCCAGAGTTATAAAAAAGCAAAACAGCCAAAAAACTCTTCAGTTTATCCTTAAATGCAACTAGAGGTGTTTGTGGGAAGTATCAGAGCAGTGTTTTAGAGTTTTAAGAAAAGAAAACAGTTCAACGCTCGTTAGTTGTTTTTTTCTTCTTTAACGGCTAGAGATGTTTGTGGGAAGACTAGTTATTACCAGAACAGTGATATCCGTCGCTGTCCAGAGAGAAGCCCCGGTGACAGCCGCAGGTGAAGCCGCTCTTCAGTTTCACACACTTCTGTTGACAGGCGAACACATCAGGCTCGGCAGTGCACACTACCATGTCTGGGACGGACAGGAGTGTTTAGGCGTCAGTCAACTATTTGTTTCCGTTTAATTGCACTGCTTATTTGCCAGTGATTTTCATGCAATTATCCGGCGGGTGCAATATTGCGAAGATATCTAGCTGGACCGCACCGGTATGGGATTTGGGGATTCCGTGCAGTTAACAGAAGTATGCGTTAATCCGTTTCCTTGCATTATATTGGCCCTAGCTAGAGGCCTTCTAAACACTCTGTCAACCAGGTTACTCCTCTTTGCGATCATATCCATATGTAACTTTACATGATTTTTATTGCCTTTGCTAGAAGGTTATGTTTTCGGTAGCATTTGGGTGTATGTGTGTAGTCGACCAGCATAACTCCAGAATGCCTACATAGACTGTCTGGATATTTAGTACATTGGTAGGTCTTGATGAGACCTGGAAACGATCAGATTTGGGGCTCCCTATTGGCTTGCTATGGTACTGCAGCGGAACCTCCGGGTTTGATATCTCGAGTTCTGGTTTCGATAATGGTATTGGAAAAACAACAAGCGAACTCACCACATTCGTACAGCCTGTTGATTTTCAGAGTGTCGATCTCGCTCAGACCGTTCCGTTGCCCGAGCCACTTGTACAGCTGTTTGCCCAGTCTGGGCTCGATGGTGATTTTCCCGCTCTTCCCGAAAGCGTCGGTGGGGTAGTGCATGACGGAGTGATAGTCGTATGTCGTGTCCAGCGTCTGGCTGTTGATTCTGGTCAGTTTGTCAAAGTTCCCGTAGTAAAAGTCTTTCTCTCCGTTCCTTCCTGTGTAGAGACGTATTTTTAAGTCATAAATGGTACAAAGCAAATAAGATCCGTCGAATCAAATCTTGTGCTGTCAAAACAGTCAGACTAGACGGGTGCTTGAGTCAAGTCTAAGGGCAAAATTATCTAAAGTGCTAATAACAAGTAATTACACATGCTAGGTTGTCCCTATGTGGAGATGGTCACAAGTACAAGTTTCAGTCTGCTACATCAACGGTCAGGTGGTCCTTGTGCATACGCGATTAGTAGTACAATTTGACAACACACACAAAGTCACAGGATTCCTAACTGCCACGGTCTGGAACACATAAACATAAGACAACTTCTTCCGCTCACCGGGAATAACGTTGTCCAGGAAGATAGTGACGAAGTTGTCCCTGTCGTATCGGCTCTGCTCGTGCCAGAACCCGAGCGCGTGCATTATCTCATGCACGGCGATGCCCTTCGTCTCACAGCCGTTACCCAGTGATATCCTGTTCGGCTGGCTGCCCACGCGTCCGACGTAAGACCAGCAGCTGAGAGTTTAGAGAAACATGCGCTGTATCCTGGATATTTTTTACAATGATATGATGCTTCTACGTGTGTAGCTTTCATTAGGCCCCCTTTTGCTCGATGGATACCTTTTCATTAGAGCGACTAAAAATGGACTTGTGTTACAAATTTCTTTTTAAGTTAGATGCAATCCATGATGCAAATACATGTATATTGCTTAGGAGAAAACAAAGCAAGGAAACCTTACAGAATACGCTTCTTTATCAATGAAGTACTATACGATTTGTCAAAAGTTTTCTGATAATTCCCAATACTGCAAAAGAGAAGAAAGTGAAGATTTGCAAAATTTGAAATCTGTTATCGAGGGAATGCATTCGACTTGAAATTTGTATTCTTGTTTATCTATTTAACCTTATGAACCCATCCTGCTTCTTAACGCCATTATCAGTAATGACTGGTTTATTTCAGTATTTACAGATCATATATAGACAACACCTTGAATTGTGCTTTAGTTTACATAAGGGCATTTTTAAAATACAACATATTCTAGAACCGGTCTTTGTAAATATTTCTCCTTGTGTATGACTGTTAAAACTTAGCACTAATTATGATCACGTTGTATGACTTTGAATTCCCCCAATATACATTCGTCGGTTCTTAAATTACAATAGTTATCATGTTGGATAATTTGCTATGTATATTGGTGCAATAACTTGAAATCGTTCCTTTTAAAATCAAATAAACATATAGTTACCCCACGTCCCTGAAGAAGTATATGTACTCCCTCTCGTTTGTACGCTGTTTGAACCGGATGCAGGTTTTCCTGTGGTACTCGTCAATGGCCTGTTGAACCGCAATTTGCGCTGCAGGAGCTGCAAGGTCAAAAATGAAAAATCTAATTTAAAAAAGAATATTCTAAAATCACGTGCTAAACATACTCAGATCTCTAAGTAGACATTAGGCTAGTGATGATTTTTTACTTGTCTTCGGACGTTTCTTTCGTGTGTTTTTTTTCTCTCTCAGAATTTTTGGCTGGTGGATAAAAAGACAACCTGGCACAACAATAAAACGAGCATAGGCCACAACAACATTCGTAAAGTAATTAATGTAGGCTTCCTCAGCAGATTGGACACCTTGTTTGGTTCTCACCTTTGTCACTCCCAGGCTTCAATTTACTGTAAAATTGATATTCCAAAGGTTATAGTGTAGCTTCCCCAAGACTATGCAAAGACCAATGGAAGACAAAGGCACAAACGTACGTAGATTAGGGCTGATGGAGATACGTACAATTTACATCAATTTACAGTAAAATCACTATTCCAAAAGGGTATAATCTAGCTATAGCTACGTCAAGACTCTGCAAAGACCAATGGAAGACAAAGAAACAGTCTTACGCAGATCTTGGCTGATAGAGATCGGTACAACTTTGTCGTCCCTGTACGGTGCCCAGGTGTTGTCCTTGTACGGTACGGCGTTCCTCTTCTTAAGGTGGTGGGGTTCTTCATCCTCCTGTAGGGAATGTATAGTAACGCTTCGGTCACAATAGGAAAAAGGGCTTTGCCGGGTATTTTACCTAGTCTCTACCAGATTCCGGCCTGGCCGAAAAGAAATAGGGGACTTTGGCCAAGTTAGGAATAAAACCTAGTAGGAGTTGATAATAATAATACGTTTTACTGCAAATTCTTGCCCGAGGGCTAATTGCAAGTGACAAAAATGACATACAAATAATGGTAATTCAATTGTTAATTGGCCTAGGAGTGCTGCCGTGAGGAAATGGGTCCTCACGGCCGACCGACTCCCCTAGCGTACTATTGACTCTATTTGTACAATTTCTACTATTAGACCACCGATTTGCGGACCTTGGTAGAGGCTATAGTTCACATGGTGTGTCAACGTGCTTAACAAACAGTTTAGATTAAAGCAGCTACACATTTTATCCTATAGCATCGGTGTGCAATACAATTATCAGTATTTCTCACCGGTATTCTGATATCCCCTTCCACCAGGTTCAGCAGTTCCATAGCCCCTGTTTTAGAAGTAAATTGGGCATTCAGTGATTTATTCATGTGCTTCACAAGGAATGCTCTAATAGATTACTAAAACGTTTATACTAAGGTTACCGATGTCATGCTCACTTAGTGCCATAGCCGCAGATGCAGTACGTAGCATGTGGCAATGTCGTTGTCATGTATCTTAAACTGCAGCTATGTGTCGCTGCGAACATATGCGGTCCCAAATGAAATATTTACAGGTATACAGAGATGGGTAGTTCACGTTTGGAACCGCATCTGTAAGCTGTAAGCAGCGACACCTACTTGCAATGCGTCGCAGAACCAGTCAAAATTGCCCTGTGGAAGGTGACAGACGGTCACGCAAACTATCTTGATTAAAGCACTTGTGCGTTTATAATGACCTACAGACCTAGTGGGATAGCTAGAATATGAGTGTTTTAGTCAAAATACGCCAAATCATAGTTACTCAAGCACCTGGGTATTATTTCAGAAATGGTCAGATGCTTCAAGTAGCATCCACTACCTTCCGTCAGTGGTACTCACGCATAATATAGACCACTTTGGCATTTTTAATATATGTACACATACGCGATTGTTGGATTATGATAACATTAAAACGTTATGTACAGACCTTCATTGGCGGCGAATATATCTGACATGGCGTTTTCCCGCTCTGGCAGGCGGGGCACATCTTCTGTGGAAAAGGGTACCGTGATGAAGTGTAAACTATGGCACCGTTTTTGTGTATCAGTTTAAGGTGCATGGCCCAACCCCAAACGTCATGGGTTAGAATCTCTTGACATGCTACCGATGATGCTACCTTTGTAAAGGTTAGTTTACGCGACTTTCCACACTTCACTTAGGTGTAAAATGGACTACCTAACTTCGGTTGGGGAGGTAAACGGCAGTGGAAGGCGAGGGGTGGTAATAATAACATATATATAGCAGCACCAATTGTGAAGGGCACTGAATTACAAACTTAGCTTTAAGCAAATATAGGCTCCACCTTCCAATACCCTACCCTACACACAGTGGATAACGACCCATACTACCTCAAAAAGGTTACGGAATTACCTTTAACTATTGTCAAGTGTTTTTTAAGCCATTGCTCAAAGGTCAAACGAGGTGAAACAAATATATAAACTGTTAGATTACTACGGGTCCAAAGGTTCGAAAATATGATGTGCAGGATTTGTTTATAACTTCGTTCTTGTTTCGCACTTAGTCTTACCATTGAGAAATGCCACGGTCATTTCACACTGCCCCTAGCTGCCAGCAAACAAAAGCATTTCCCAACTCAGACTGCTTCATCTTTGTATCTAGACACTTATCATATCGTGATAAATATTACATTTCAGACTTACCTGATAGGAAAAATGCCTTCCCTGAAACAGTGGCGCTCACAGTCAGCAAAATTGCCACAACAATCATTGGATCCATTGTATGGCGCCGAGACTTTCTTCTCCGATGACAGTCGACTTACTATGACTTTTAGTGTAGCCGAAACCAGAGTTTTGTGTTGTCTCGATCGACCCCCCACGTGAACGGATTTTGTGCCCTCGTTGTTTACCATGCAGCGTCTATCTCGGCTGGAATCAGTATCAACTCAATAACAGGCTGTTCCATTGTGAGGCAGGGGTGTTTCTCTTCGATTTTAAATATATCTTAAAATCAGCATAAACTTTTATACTTTTATTTCCTTGTTTATGTAGGCAAGTGACCAACTGTGAACTGAAGGTAAACGTTACGTCTCTACTTATCCTGCATGTTGTATCTAAGTTGTCTGTTTGTTGTTGTTGTTCTGTTTTCGTGAGCTTGTTAATCGCGTAAACAAACAGATTTAAACAAGAGGGATTATTTGATTCTACCATTCGATAAAATTTTGCATAGATATATTTTACATTTTCAGGCATACGTTCGCGATACTTGGAAGTATCCGGTCGCGGGTGTTCGTGCGGTCACTTCCACTGGGGTTCTTGGAAGGATGTGGACATACTGTTACTGACAGGCATTGGTTGATAAGAGCGCTTTATAGTGGCTGTCCGCGTGGATTTTTGCCATTGGCATTAGCGCTGCATCAGCGCAAGACTGGAAATTGCAGTTTATACTTATTTCGCCAGAGGTCCTCCTTGCACTGTGCTCTTCGATCGCTGGCACTGTAAAACATGACGGTCTTAGAGTTAGATCATACACAGCAGGTCTTTGCACATTCATGACTGTATCGGGTTCCACCTATATTGCTATATTTAGCCTAAACGAAACAGCAAACCGCGGTTTTATCCAAACCCACGGGACTGGATTATCTACATGAGCCCTGAGTGCTTCAAGGCTTCAAGTATCACGCAATAGAAGCCAGTTAATTGCACAACGGATTAACGCACACTTCTGTTAACTGCACAGAATCCCAAAATCCCAAACCGGTGCGGTCCAGCTAGATAACTTCGCATTATTGCGCCAGCTGGATAATTGCACGAAATTCACTGGTAAATAGGCCGTGCAATTAAGCGGCTTCTACTGTATCAACAAACCGCGTGTAGCTAACAAGCCTCATGTAGGGGCCGGGGCTGAGGGCTAGGGGCGGCTTTTCACGCAGACGAGTTATAGCAAAGCAGCCACAAGTCCGGCCCTAGTCTCTACCAGACTCCCGCCTGGCCGAATAGTAACATAGGGTATTCTCCAAGCAGAGGTTGGGTCGCGGAGATAGTAGATCTCAGGATTTTACCGGCTAGCTCGCTCGTGAAAAGGTCTGCTAGAAGCTCGATTTAGCCAAGCCTATCAAGAAATAAGTCTATTTCAAACATACCAAAAACTGTTCCTCTGTTATGTATTTCGTCTAACCCTTACCTCTTCTATGATGACCTCAATGAAAAGCGGTCTGTAAGCAGATTTGAAGTTCTCATGAATGAACAAAGATCTATCAAACAAAAAACATTCCCTTTGACGCGGTTTCGTCGTGTTTAAAACCACATATTCATAAAGTCACTGACACCTTGTCTTATATCGTTGGAGAACAATGTCCAATACTTTATGTGGGAGACTGCATTGTTGAAAGCGACACCTAGCAGGTGCGTAGTGAAAGTCATTTTTGCCCTAAATATTAGCGGACGGTCACCGAAATGTCAGCCGATGAAAAGAAAATATTTGGTCATTCATCTAACGTTATTCGCCAATCTGGTGAAATAAATCAATTAAGAGATTCTTGAGTTATGCTGATTACAAAAATTCGGAAACACAAACACGCACACAGACACACTCACACACACACACAAAACAATATCTCCATTTTTTCATGGAGACTTTCCGCGGACAGCAAAAATAGTTCGCGATAATCCTGGCTACATACTAGGTACTCTCCAGGCAGAGGTTTGGCTCCGGCTGTTTTTGAAGTGTTCTTGGGCGTTTATTTTCCTGCCAAGACATGAAGAAAACAGCACAAAATAGAAAGCTCGATAAAACGCCTAATAACAAGTCAAAAACAGCCGGAGCCTAACCTCTGCTTGGAGAGTACATACTAGGAGGAAAACGCTAATTACTCAGTAACACAGACCCCCTGCTAGCCAGGGTAAATCACCCCTACGGGACTAAACATAAATCTTAGCATATAATGGTCATATCCCCGTGAAAGGTGGTCATTTCATAATCACTTGTGCACAGCGCTTTTGGTCATTCCAGAGTGACCATCGGTTGACCTCGTGTCCTTTTCTAGTACACTCTAAGCAGAGGTTAGGCTCTAGCTTATTTTAAACAGATTTTAGGTGGTTTTATCTGACTTTCTGTTTTGCTAGTTGTTCATTTTGCAAGCCAGTCAAACGGACAAAAATTTCTGATCAAATAGAAACCCCGATAGAAACGCCCCAAAACGTACAAAACAAGAAAGGGTTAAACTCTGCCTCAAGAGTACGTATACTTTGCTGGACTTACCATCTGTAGTTTTCTTTTATCAATAATTCCATAGGAAGGTCTTAGCTCCATTGCAAGTTCTCTTCGCGTTTGTTCCTCGTAATACACTTTTCTTGGCAATTTCTTTTCGTTTTTGCTGTCAAGCAGGCGGCACAAAGAACCCAGTACAAAAAGAAATGGCCAGCAAAAATATTATGAGGCAAAAGACCACAGAGCCTATGGAGGCTATGGTAAAGGCTAGAAGACTTCAGTTTTTTGAGAGTATCGAGCCAGAGCGTGGAACAAAGCACCCGGTGATATATGGTCCCTTTTCCGGAGTCCATAAACTTCGCCTCCCGCGCTCCTGACAACAGGAAAGGCCGTAAAGTCATTACCGCCTAGCGGGGGTGTAAATCACTAACAGGGCTGTATTTCAATCTTCTTAAAGCAGATACAGGGTGGAAAATTTAAACGTTATTATCTACTAGCCCACAGGTCTGTCATGCTACCGATCCTTCCAGACTACCGGTACCAATCTTGTGCCCCTGGGAAAGGCACTTTATACTAACTTCCCTCACTCCACCCAGGTGCAAAATGGGTCTAGCACCTGGCGTCGGTTTGGGGATAACAAAAATGTAGTGGAAGGAGAGGGCTGGCCTCCGCCTTCCTATACCCTGCCCCGGACCCACTGCACCAACGGCATCAAAAACGGCAGCAAACCTTTAACTTTACCTACGTGTTATCTCTAGTATTGCACTTTTTAACGGATCGCCTGATACTAGTTTTCCTCCTTTTCCATCATCCGCGGTCCGCTCACACTGCTTACTGGAGTTTCCCCGTTCTAAATCATTACTCTCCGCTCCATCCTGCCGTCAGAACCGTAATGACCCGTTCTGTGTCACATTTGTCACTGTCCCCGCCGACACTGGTTACATTTTCCCGGGCGGACAATACTGCATTCACCCGGGGTAGTTGGTGCTAAACTATGGGTGACTGGGTAGTGCTAACCTCTTCTGTACTGCATGGGTACGTGCATTTTTTCCCAACCGAGCAACGTACATGTCACAACATGCATATAAAAGTGTCATAGATCTAGTCGTGCACAGAAAGCTTCTTTTCATATCTTGGTAACGTTGAAAATGTAGGACTGTGTGGGTTCAACTATAGTCGGTTTGTCAGATCTCATGAAAAATTTAATTTTTCAGTGCTACTCATATGTCTAAAGTGAGGGAATCTACTTTCTATATAACTAAATATGATAATTCTTTCATTAACATACATAGTCACTGTCTCCGCCGACACTTGTAACATTTTCCCGGGTGGACAATACTGCATTCTCCCGGGGTAGTTGGTGCTAAGCTATGGATGAGCAGCCGAGCAGTGCTAGCATCTTCTGTATACCCTGCTAGCCTCTATCTACTGTGTACCCTACTCCATGAGTTGCTGAAAAGATTATAAATTAATCAATGGGTTATGGAATGAATGAATGAAGACCTTTATTTCACTTTTTTGGCCCCGCTGAGCTAAGAACGGACCACATATAATCATAACAATTACAAAATGTAACAATGGTAACAATCATAATTATAGTTCTAAGCTTATATTTCTTGTATTTCTGAGTTTCCCTACTAAGGGTTGGCTTAGATTGGTGAAAAAAAATCATCATTCCGATGCCTGTGTAGATTTAGATTTTATTGAGATTGCAAACAATGCATGGCAAACTCATGCAGCTTCGCTGATATTGGGTTCTAACACATGCCTACATTTACACTTCTTATAGAGTACACATTATCAATTCAAATGGGACGGTGAACGTATAACGTTACTCAAAACAACTTCAGAAAAACCTTTTTGAGTAGTACATACGTTAAACGTGATATACAGGTTTGGGACTTGCACCATATTGTATTGTGTTGTTGTAATTAAGAAAACAAATACTAGTTGCCACAGTAGTTATAGCCAAGCATTGGCACGTTACCATGAGAGTAATACAGTCTTGTTAAAAACTTGCACTGTGACTCTTTTTGTCAACAGTTCAAAGTGGCTCTGTCACTTTTATAGAAATCAAAATGATTACTCTCTAAGAGAACATGTAGATATGCTCTTGTACATTCTTCAGTGAGATTTCTACGATTTATGCAGTTTTCTGTGTATGTACTGACCTATATCTGCAATGGAAGAATTGTCAGAAATGTCAGTATTAGCCTCAAATTCAAATACTTATTCAAATCGAAAATGTTATAAGAGGTCAATTACACGTTACTCCAAAGTTTGCCATGCGAATGGCATAGAACTGTTACCAAACAAAAGAGCCACCACTGCTATCACTACACCATAATTCAAAGTGTGTTTAAAGTTTCCAGACAGAGATGTTTCTCTGTTTGAGTCTGCAGAAAATTTTGAATGATTGCGCCTTTCCGTCGGAAAAGGGGTATTTTGTTGCTGACAAAATACATAACGATAGCGCTAGGAACCCAGACAACTCTATAATCACTTCAACATTTGGTTAGTAGACTTGATACATGAAAAGGAAGCACTTTACTATATGATATCAAAAAGCACCAACTGGATCAAGGGTACTGTAAAAGAAGGAATTTTCGCGGTGTTTTTGGTGTGCATGTTTTCTCGTGACCTCTTCACCGCGAACGTTCAGTTTTCTTCAAACCTTCCTTAAATATAATTTTACGGATGTTATGTACATGTACATGTGCTTCTGTAAGTTGTGTCAAAGTTAAGTTGTGGTAGGATGAAAAATGATAAGGCTACAGGGTCTAGAAGTGAGTAACCCTCACGCGCATGGCAGTTTCACCTGCGAACTTATAAACACTCCAATTTGTCTGTAGAGTGAGATCAACCCTCGCGCGATCGCGAACATTTTCCACCTTACAGTACATCATCAAATAATGTTACGTGACTATCCTAGCCCACAGTTTCAGAACAAACTAGCGGTACCTTTCCCTGCCGTGTGCTCTTAGTTTAGAGGCACAGTTTCTCCGTTGTGTGGTTGTCATTGTTTGGTTGCTTTGATAACATTTGGCGAGCACCACTCCACACTTTAATTATATGGAGTATTAACTCCTTTTGACCCCACTGTTTATAAGGATTAAGGGATCAGGCGGTTGTTGACCTTCCTGTATTGAACCGCCCCCTTCCTCCAGGTGTGCAGCCGGACTGTGTGCTGTTGTACAAACTGCCTCATCACGTCGTCTGATTTACCTGTCAGTCATACTGCATGCCTCATCACGTCGTCTGATTTGCGTGTCAATCACACTGCATCATCGCGTCGTCTGCTTTACCTGTCAATCATACTGCCTCATCATGTCGTCTGCTTTACCTGTCAATCATACTGCCTCATCATGTCGTCTGATTTACCTGTCAATCATGCTGCCTCATCACGTCGTCTGATTTACCTGTCAATCATACTGTCTCATCACGTCATCTGCTTTACCTGTCAATCATACTGCCTCATCACGTCATCTGCTTTACCTGTCAATCATACTGCCTCATCACGTCGTCTGCATTACCTGTCAATCATACTGCCTCATCACGTCGTCTGCTTTGCCTGTCAATCTTACTGTCTCATCATGTCGTCTGCTTTACCTGTCAATCATACTTCCTTGTCACGACGTCTGCTTTTACCTGTCAGTCAGACGAAATCATTTCGTCATGACGTGTGCTGGTGTGTGTGTGTGTGTGTGTGTGCATGTGCGTGTGTGCGCGTGTGTTTATTTGTGTGCGTGTGTATGTGTGAGTGTGTACATGCGCGGATCCAGGGGGAGGCGCGCCAGGCGCGCGCCTCCCCCTTCAGCTGGGGAAAAAAAAATTGGTACGATAAACCCAGGCTACTAGAGGTCTTCTGAGGGACGCCAAGAATATTGACAACGTTATAAAACTAATTCGCTTATTTAACAGGAGATTTTCTGGTAATTATTTAGAAAAACTTGCGGTTTGCAATTACTAGTGGGTCCTCCGAGTCACGTAAACTTATGGTGAAGGCCCGGGGACGGAGCGCGGTGGCATCAATTTCTCCCCATGAAACTCGTGGGCCGCTGTAAGCCCAAATCGGCGCTTGAAAATATAAAAATAGCGTGGAAATTTTGTAACATCTCCAGAAAATCAGCGAAATTTAATTATTGTTAATGAACTGATGATTTCTATCGTCCGTTATCGGCTAGAGAGACTCGACCGGTCGACCCCGCCTTGGGAAAATCGGCGTCGAGCGCCGACACCCCCCTCCCCACTACAGTTCTGATCAGTCGACGCAATGATTGATCGTCCTGACGTTTTTGTTGTCATTTTCCCCGATTAACCGTCATCAATTGCCACCACAAAAGCAAAAAGAGTCCGTAATATATGTCATTTCAAATGCGTAAGACACTTTCAAAATAGTCTCCTGTAAGCCGCTCAGATGCAGACCCCACAAGATTTCTATGCGATTTTATAGGAGCGCGAGCCGCTTCGACAAGCAAGTCACATCGGCAGCCAGGTACAAATAATTTTGCGATATTGTTTCTGTAACGTGGCGTCATTTATGAATATTAAGAAGGAGGAACTAGCCTTCGTTAGGTTTGTCCTCAGTGATAGTTGCTTAAAAAAATGTCCCTAACGTGAACTAGACTGCCACAGACATGACAAAAAATCAGTGTTAATTTGTTTCTCAAATTTGCTCAGAGATGGCTCTAAAATGCACCAGAGAGCTTCTATTTCTTAAAAATTTTCTGGGGGAGGCCCCCCATACCCCCCCAACGAGAGGGGGTACCCCCCTCTCGTGCTCTCCCCCCGCGCAGCTTGCGCTGCGCGGCCGCGGCCTTCGGCCGCGTCATGGTGCGCGCCCCCCCCTTACCAAATTTCTGGATCCGCCAGTGGTGTATGTGCATGTGTATATATGTGTGTGTGTGTGTGTGTGTGTGCGTGCGTGCGTGTGCGTCTGTGTGTGTGTGTTTGTATGTGCATGTGCGTGCGTGCGTGCTTGCGTGTGTGTGTGCGTGTGTGTAGGTAGGTATTTGTGTATGTGCATGTGTCCTTGTCTGTGTATGTCTATCTATGTGTGTCTCTTTGGTGTATGTGTGTAGTCTATTTGTGTGTGCGTAACAAATGTAGCATGCAGTTTCTTCTCCTAGCAGATATCAGTAAGGGAAATCGCTACGTCCCTTCTCCGGTTTCCTGACAGCTGACCCTCCTGCAATCTCGCTTATAGGATGTTGGGCGGACTGCTGTATCTCGCTTAAAGGGATCCGAGAGGGCAGTTACAGCCCAGGCCCATTGGACAGCAGAGTTTATGGTACTACACAGGCTGCGCCTCCTGCGTACAGAATGGTTTGATCCCACGTCAAACATTCCACCGTCCACAATCAGGGTCCGATCAGGCCGGGCGCGTTTGTGGACTTTTCCCACGGTCCGGGCAGTTTACTCTCCGCCACGCGCCTGACAACCGCACCGACACACCGCCCCAAACACAAGCAAACAGAGCATCTGGGGACGGCCTGACACACGCGGGCTACCATTGAACAAGGGGTAAATACAGATCGGGCCTAGCTAGCCTGGAACAGACTCAGCCGTACCAAGGAGGTCATATAAGTTATAACCTCCTTGGCCGTACAAACCCAAGAACAAGTAAACAGAGCACCTGGGGCAGGCTCGAGACACGCGGGCTACCATTGAACAAGGGGCAAATATGGCCTAGCCTCAGACTCAGCCGTAAGGACCTAAAACTGTTACAACTTACACAAGCAAACAGACACGTATGCTGCAAACAATGGGGAAAATACAGATTGGACTTGTTTTACGACAGGTTATCGGGTAAGGCAGGCAGTTATTAATCTTCAAGCAGATCCTACGGTGCCATAAGATAGTATCAAAGCTGGCCAGGGAGTATAGCCGGCTAAGGGAGTCAAACGGGCACCTACGGGAAGTTTGATACTATACATACATAACGCACCGTGGATCTGGTTGGAGATTAGGCAGTTATATGTAGTCCCTAAACAGGCACGGCCGTATGGACCCAAGAGCAAGCAAATTAAGTACCTGCTTCGACACGCATAGACACGCATACTACCAAGGGGAAAATACAGATCGGGCCTAGCTAGCCTGGAATAGACTCAGCCGTACCAAGGAGGATGAAAATCAGATCTGATTTTTAACCTCCTTGACTGTACCGCCCCAAACACAAGCAAACAGAGCACCTGGGACAGGCTCGAGACACGCGGGCTACCATTGAACAAGGGGCAAATACAGATCGGGCCTAGCTAGCCTGGAAGGCCATGGAACAGACTCAGCCGCACCAAGGAGGTTTTATAACCTCCTTGGCCGTACAGACCCAAGAACAAGTAAACAGAGCACCTGGGGTCGGCCTAAGACAAGCAGGCTACCAACAAGGGGCAAATACAGCAAGGGCCTAGTAGCTAGCCTGGAACAGACTCAGTCGTACAGACCCACGAACAAGCAAGTGCATGGAACAGGCCTGAGAAGTGACAAATATATCTCGGGCCTAGCCTCGGACACAGCCTCAGCTGTAGGGATCCAAACAAAGTACCTTCACGAGATACTCATGCTACCAACAAGGCGCAAATACAGCTCGGGCCTAGCCTTGAACAGACTTAGCTGTGTTGACCTAAAACAAGAAAACAGAGTACCTGGGACAGGCCTTAGCTAGACAAGGGGCAAATGCAGATCGGGCCTATTCTCCAAGCAGAGGTTGGGTCGCGGAGATAGTAGTGGTCGGGAGTTTTACCGGCTCGATCGTTCGGAGAGGGGAGCAAGCCAGTGAAAGTCCCGACCACTACTAATCTCCGCAACCAAACCTCTGCTTGGAGAATGGCTCTGGCCTGCTTCACGACAGGCTAGGCAGACAGTTATATGTAGTCTCTGAACAGGCACGGCCTAATGGACCCAAGAACAAGCAACCAAACATTTACCTGCAACAGGCCCGAGACAAAACTGCTACCATTATGATTAATTACACAGTGGGAAAATACAGCTCGGACCTGGAACGCAGCCTCCTTGCTCAGCCGTAAGAACCTAAACACAAGTAAGCAAAGTACTTGTGGTAGGCTCCCAATGGTGGGCAAATACAGGTCGGGCCTAGCCTTAAGCAGTCTAGCCATTTGGACACGACAGAAGCAAATAAAGTACCTAGGTTATGCACTAGCTATAGCCTCTAACAGCCTGTCCATAAAATAATAGAAATAGGCCAAATCAAGCGATCACCGTGTCGCCAAATGTACGTTCGTTCGTTCGTCCCATAACCTTTTAATCAGTCGTAGGCTCAACAGGCTTTTAGTCCCCTGGCGGCGTCTATCTCCTCTCCGGGGCATGTACGTGTTAACCGGCTAACTCCTCTGGTGTGTTACTTGTCGGTTTGGCCAATTTCTACTACTTTCCAGCGACATGTAGAGCCTGGTAGAGGCTAAGAAGAGTGGTAATCCTTGGTGAAGTGTTTTGCACTTATGTCCAAGCAGACGTTAGGTAAGGTTGATGCTCGTTTATGTTATGAACTTCCTTGCTATAATTTGTTCTCCAGTTCCTAACAGTAAAGAGCAGCTCAGAAATGTCATGATTTTCGGTAACAACTTCTGCTTGGACTATACAAGTTGGAGATTAATTGTGCTACAAGCTATCGAAAAAAGTAATCTCCAAGCATATCCTACGCTAATATAAGCAAGTATCAAAGCTAGTCGAGGAGTATAGTCCACCAAAGGAACTCAGGGGGGCATGTACACTCTTCTGTCACCCTTTGATACTATCTTATGCTACCGCAGGATCTGCTTGGAGATTACGAAAAAATGGACTTCGTTTAAACTAGACCTGCTCAATTCGCTTCTTCGCCTTACTTTGATGGTCTTTCAAGTTCCTGTCACATTCCATTAGAACATTTACAACATTTACGGGCCGTAAACACATTTATGGGCTGTAAACGTGTAATTGGCCACTTATCTGCCATTATATGATATTTAGCCTTAGTAATTGATTAGTTTTCAACATTTCTTTGCATTTATCCTTTCTATTTTGATAGTGCTTATTAGTTGATTGGCTAAATGTGTCTTTAATTTTGATTTTTTTTTCCACCGACGTCCAAACTAGAATGTGGCGTCGAGCGTGGCGTAACTGGTAGAGCGTTCGGCTTGGGATCTAGAGGTCCTGAGTTCAATCCCCGCCGTGCCCCCGACGTTGTGCCCTCGGAAAGGCACTTTACACGACCTTCCTCACTTCACCCAGGTGTAAAAATGGGTACCTGACTTCGGTCGGGGAGGTTAGAAAGACTACCTTTACCTTCTGTCTGTACCATGTATGTGGCACTGTTAATATAAGTTACAAAACTTGAGTGCAGGGCCACATTGTCCTCGTCTGTCCAAAAGCAAATAGAAAAAAAAAAGAACTAGAAAGGCTTTTTTTGTGCCAAACCAGTTGTGACATAGACGATTGACCTCGCATCAGGTAATGAATGTTGACAGCGTAACTCGATTAGCCGGCCAATCAAATCATTCCGCTCGAAAACACGGAGTCGCTGACCTTTCTACGGAGGCGATTCGCCTGAGGAGATGACGTCATTATCAGACGACTCGCACCACCTGTTACAAGATGGCCGCCTGGTCTGCCTTGCCCGCAAGCGATTCCTTCTGCGTGTCTGAAGAGTTTGTGTTTCTTGTTTCCAGTTCCTTAGAGATAAAAAAGAGAAGACAAAAAAGGCAGCGTAAAACGCCCAAAAACTCTGTATATTCAATTGAAGATCTGAATGGTCAAAGGTCACCACGTATGACGTGTGTGAAAGTGACAAATGCTCTCTCTTGTCCACCTTCACCTTTTACACATAGTTATCGTGAATTAAGAGCCCGTGTGACATTGAAGGATGGGATAATTGATTTTGAACATTTTTCCTGACATTACTGTGAACTTAATGTCAACTCAAAGTGTACAAAGGAGGTCTGTATTTGTTGTATAACAACCCTAAAACTACGACAGACTGAAGTAAGTCATGTTACTGCTAAGAAATATCATAATGACATACCTTCCGAAATACCACGTCACTTAACACATTTATATCATACTCATGTAGTTTGTATCTTTAATTGAATTACCCACATTTCGTCGTTTCCCATACCTGAAGTGAAAGTCAATACCAGCGATTTTCTTATCATTAACAACTTCTGACGCTATGTACCTGTTTTGTAACAAGGTTACAAACAAAATATACCCCCAAGGACCCCCTTAAGCTATCTTAAGCTTGCTTTATACTCCCGTCGTATTACATAAGCATGTTTGACATTTCTTCAGGCCCTCCTTATTTGATTACTCATGCCATGTGTAGCCTCCTTCGTAGACTTCTGGAGCTGCAGCGTTTATTATTGGATGATTCGCGGTTTTCAACTCGGGCTAAGTAAGGCCTAGGTCACAATTCCCAACCCGGGGCCCGGCCGGGTAGCTTTCGGGAGCGAAAAGAATGATATAAAGGACATCAAAATACACAAAATGTCAAAATAAGTTTCATAAGCATGACATGAGTATATTTCTAGGTATACATTGTAATTTTTCGTTTCTTAAAACATCCCGGCCGGGCCCCGGGTTTGAAATGTGACCTAAGCCTTAGGCCTACATCACATTTCCAAACCGGGGCCCGGCCGGGCAGCTTTCTGGAACGAAAAGTATGGTAAAAAAGACACCGAACTGCACAGGACGTAAAGAGAATAGTTGTGAATATTATTTTGCGTATATCTTTACGTACACATGTCTATTTTTCGTTTCAGCATTTGCTTGAAGGTTCCCTCAATCCCTCCTCACCACGCGTGTGCGTCCCGGGCTGAAACGGGATTCCGTATTTATAGTCTACAAGCAGACCCTACGGTGCCTTAGAGATACTAGTAGTGTCACCGTAACACGCCAGCCACTCAGAGACTGTGTCCTACATGTCATGAAAATATAGAAGATGAATTCCACTTTGTTATGAAATGTCCTACCTACAGTAAAGAGAGAAACATTGTTTAAGAAGATTAGAACCAAAACACACATCTCACAGAGAACGATATTTTCCATATACTGCTCTCATTATCAACTTATATATCAGGCTACGTAGGTCAGTTTCTTTATAATACGTATTCCAAATGCGAGACCAGATTACTCATACATAACTGTACTGTTAATGTGTTATCGATAATTTTTGATGTTGTTTTGTATGTAGCCTCTTAGTACTATTGTCTGTATTGCTATTAGTTGTTATTGGTTGCCATACCTTGTACCTTGTGCGATCGTTGAGCAATAAATTCATTCATTCAATCATTCATATCAAAGCTGGCCATAGAGCATAGCCGGCAAAAGGGAATCAAACTGGCACCGGAGCCGGCTACACTCCTTGTCCAGGTTTTATACTATCTCTAAGGCACCGTAGGGTCTGCTTGGAGACTAGTTCCGTACCGGTATGTCCGACACGTCAGTCCCTGTGTACACAACAACAATAATAACAATTATCTCGAGCTTCGCCACGAGTCTAAGTCTGTGAAATAAAACATGCAAAACGGGCCCTCGCGTCTCTTTGGAAATGAG
The DNA here is from genome assembly GCF_000003815.2 of Branchiostoma floridae. Taxonomy (NCBI): domain Eukaryota; kingdom Metazoa; phylum Chordata; class Leptocardii; order Amphioxiformes; family Branchiostomatidae; genus Branchiostoma; species Branchiostoma floridae. Next base: position 4,817,857 of record NC_049992.1, on the reverse strand, counting down.
TAGCCTCAATATCAGGTTTCTTGGTGGGACTTTTTTGTTGCTTTCTCATATATTTTGTTTTCTCTGAGGAGGGTGTTGTGTCATCTCCTGACAGACCTAGGCTAGAGCTTCTCGTCTTGTATGTTTTACAGACGATCCTCTCTGCTGATCTCCAAGCAGATGTTGGGAGGCAAAAGTAACGATGTTTCCTTTCAGTACTTGCTTGAAGGTAACTCTGGTTCACATTTATCCCTGGGGTAACCTATATCCGTTGCATTAAAAATTTTAGTATCTAGGGATATCAAGTCGACGGAAGGTGGTTTCAAATTGCAATGTATTCGAAACATCGCATTTTGAACCAGTCTGTAGATGTTAAATCCCTAAGTACTTTTTTTAATAAAACGGATATAGGTTACCCTGCGAATAAAGGTGAACTAGCGTTACCGTCCCTGCCACGCGCGTGTGCGTCTCGGGCTATAACACTACACACAGGGTTCCGTACCGGTATGACGTCCGCCTCACGTCTAACATACGTCCTGACACGTCCGACACGTCAGTCCCCGTGTACACAACAATAGCGGCCCGGCATTATCTCGGGCCGCGCCACGAGTCCCCGCGTTCTCACGACCTCCGTGCCCCCAGATAATTACTGAAGCATTCGGCGGCTTCGGTCGCCTTTGTCTCGCCTCGTGGGAACCACGAAGTTAATGTTTCTGCGCAAATCACGCGGACAAAGGAACGCCAGAAGGCCCGGAGATATTTAACAAGATAAATACATTCCGATGAACCCTGCCCTAAACGGCAGGCGCGCCCTCCTCCACCAGTTGTCTGTGCTCACTCAGTCAAGTGACGACCAAACAACGCGAGATTTTACGTGATCATGAGCAGGGAAAATCGCTGCCTGGGGGGTTAACCGACGATAAAGTTTATTTCTTGAAGTAAACGTTGCCATAAAACGTTCTAAAAGTTCACAAATGACTCTCATTCAAGTCATTTGGAGATAACAGTTATCAGTGTAATCAACTAAGAAATATACTAGAAATATTTCGTTCATTTAGGAGTACAAGTAGAAACGATTGTCGTTCTCAACGGGTCAAACGTTGTAAACTTTCTATGTGTGTGTATCATCTGTGGATATAGCTATGCAGATCCAATGAATGTATTTATATATCCTATACCTTTAGAACTCAAGTGCCCCATTTTGTAAGAGTTTCTATGTCATATATATGACATGCATATTTAGATAACGGCCTTATATAACGTCCTTGATAACAAAGACTAAGCTACGTACGAATGCTGTTCTTCTGGCCTATCAATTACAAATTGATAGTTACCTTGTCTCAATTATAAGCTGACTAACCTGCTAATTTAATAAAGGAATGTTTCACGTCTTGTTTGGGAAAACGTCTCACAAATAAATGCGTAACTTCTAGAAGTGCTCTAGAAAAGCAGTCCACGATGTAACGTTGAATTCATGCGAAGATTCGACATCTAGACCTGGAAAAGGTCGCGAATTTGGGACGATGCCAAATATTTACACCTGTGAAGGCCCCCATTTCTCTAGACGGCGCTCGCACAACGACGTCGCTGTGACCTAGCGGTGACCTGAATCAAATGTGAGTAGATCTATGCCTTCATATCATTATTGAAATATCAGGCAAGAGGTAAATCAAATATGACTGAAAAGACAACAATATACATATGGGGTAAATTTTATTTCTTTTTTTTTTATCTACAAAATTCGTTGAGCGATATGTCTGATCACAGGTCGTCGCCATGTCACCGCCCTAGTCTCCACCAGACTCCGGATCGCTGGAAAAATCGTAGAAATGGAACAAATAGAGGAGTAAGCCGGCCAGAGAAATATAACCGGCCAGGGAACAGTACGCGATCTACGGATCTAGGATCGCGAGCTGTTCCCTGGCTGGTTATATTCCTCTCTATTTGTTCCATTTCTACGATTTTCCAGCGATCCAGAGTCTGGTAGAGACTATCACCGCCCTAGTTTAATGGGGGAAGAAGCTTAAGTGACAGCGATATTTCTTGCTCACCTTCTACCTGTACGGGAGTCAATGAATGAATGAAGACCTTTATTGTACTTTTTTGCTTTCTGACAAGCTTAGTACAAGTCAAGGTGAATAGGATACATCTCCAAGTGAAGTACAATTTGTGTAGGGTGTCATACATGACTAAGACTACAAAGTCTAAAGTATACTAGTACTAGTATACACAGGTTCAATTTCTTCTCGCTTCTTAAAACAATTGTAAATGAAGTTGCAGGTGGAGTTTAGAATACATGGTTTGTCTAATTGTATGAGAAATGCAAATTTTTCAGTGTTATTTAGATATGGAAAGCATGGGAACTTATCTTTTACATAATTGAAGAACATATTTCTCTCATTGTTGTATTGTGAACAGTCAACAATAAAATGACACTCGTCTTCTATCTTGTTTAATCAATCAATGTAGAGCTTGGTCCACACGTGTGTGTATATTCAAGTCCGTTTCAGGTTCATATGGAATTCTAAGCCGCAGGTCGCTGAAAAAATAGTCGAAATTGAACAAATATTAACACATAACATGCCAGAGAAGTTAGCTGTCGGGGGAGTATGGGTTGCAAACAGTTGATTTCGTTGGCAAGTTATCTGCAGTCTGTATTTTTTCAATTTCTATTATTTTTCTCACCGACCTGTGGAGCCTGGTAGAGGCTAAAACGTCCATATTGGATCTCAAACGGACTTGAATATACATTGTAATAGTTTATTTCCAAATCACGCCCGAGGGCTAATTGCATAAAAAGTCTCAAGAACTGAGAGAAGTAAAACTAGTGTCTAATCAACTACATGATATTATAAATACTATTGTCGGGTTTGACTTCTTCTTTGAAGGCAGTGATTAATGAACTGTCCCACGTTCTGTATGAATATATGCACACGTGTGAACCCACCTTTACAGTTAGCATAGTCATAGGACATTGACGTATGATTGATTCATCAGTGATTCCACCTTTGACTCCCTTCCAGATTAGGTTCACTGTAAAACCGTAGTCTCCTTTACAGACTTAGAACTAGGGGCCTCGGTTTTATCTTCAACACGGGCCATATTCTGCCGTGGGACGAGTGAAAGACAATACAATATAAATACCCCCCCCCCCACACACACACACACGCACACACAAAACAAACGAAAGCGCCCTTAGAAGTCTACGAAAGAGACCATTTTTTGGTGGAAAATTCTGTGAATTACCAATTATGCAACATTCAGAACAAAGCAGAGTTCAATGTGAATAGTGAAGAGACTGTTCGCAATTTATTTTTCGCAGTTTCCACTTCATATAAACTTAATATTAAGAAGTCCACAACTTCCCTGCGTAACTCGGGTGGCAACCTCACTGACACCACGCTGCAACCGCGTGATTCGGCAGAGCGCTCAACAAATGTCATCGATTTAGTTCCGACAGCCCTCATAATGCTAAGATAGGCAAATATATAAAATATCGCTTTGTGATAAGAAAGATAGTGACACCCATGTTTAGCTCCATACCTTGATGGTATGGAGGTTTCTTATTATTCTATATTGTTTAGTTAGTAGAGTTTGAAGATTTGTTCTGTACCCACTTTTTTGTAGTTTATATTTGACCACTTTCTGTCGTGTCAATAAAGCTTGTTTCATATGAAACTAATTTTTTTTTGCGCTTACTGTGTGTTTTCTTGGTCATACCTTTGCAGCTTGCATTATATTCACATTTTGAAGTCAATGATTACACAATTCAGTTTATGTTACAGCCAGTTCGTTGCGTGATCACCGTATAGTGAAACAGGACAAAGATACAAAGTTTGGTTCAAGGCTTGGTGAGTTCCCACATCAAACGTGCCATTTCAATAAAACTGTACTGCCTCGATACGCTTACGAAAGTTAGACATCCAGGTAAACAACATTCAAATAGAATTCGATCTCTACAACTGGATAAAAAACGAAGATTTACTTCCGGGCGTTTCAAGTGACATCCATCACTCTTCTTCAGTGTCTCTACTCTAGGCTGAGGAATGGATGTCACTCGAAAAGTTCTGAAGTAAATCTCCGTTTTTTTATCCAGATGTAGAGATTGATATGTATTTGAATATGTACTGTCTTGAAATATAAACAGAGAGAAATTGACAAATGACTCTAGAAAGCGTCTACGTCTTCTAATATATTTCACTCTTTACATTCATTCATGTTTGAATATTCTGCAAAAGAACTTCTTGTTTGTCTAAACTGTTTCAAATCAAGCAGATCTAACAGGGGCAAAGACAGTATCAAATTGGATACTGTTTACTCATTTGGATACTGTCTTTGCCCGCGGATAGATCTGCATGGAGGTTAGCCCCGGTAAACTGACCAGAATGACTTTCAGGCTAACTCTGTATCAGAATGATGTGAATCTGTGAACCTCTTTTTATTCTCTACCGACGTTTCTTACCATTGAGTTGAGTTTATTGGGATGTCTTTTAGCTCAGATTGAGCAAATCCTCCATGGCTCATACATGTACGATAAAAAAACATACAGTATATACAACTACATAAACAGATACAATAACATACACTCAGATACAAATCAGACATACATTAAGTCTAAAATCACGAGTGGGGTCGAAGGGCACATCTGTGATATCCACTAAAAACCATTATGATCCGTAAAATTGGCATATCATCCTCTTGAACAATCGGGTGTCAGAGACGATCTTCAAATCTCTAGGTATCATATTCCACAGCTTTACCGATCTGTAAGTAAATGTTCTCCTCCCGCTGTTGTTCCCAGGCTAGGATTCGGTAGTCTATAATCATGCAATAGTAGAGTTAGGGTCATACTTATTAGTGTGATGGAACGGTTTGGTGTTTGTTTGTTTGTTTGTTTGTTTGTATTACATACCCGGTACTCATGGAGTAACACCAGGTTTGTACTGAACTAGCTGTACTGAAAAAGCTGTATATCCGAACAGATTCATTTCATCCACTCACACCGGGACGGACCCTTACTCTTTTTAAAAAGTGTGATGGAGTCTTTAACGTGCTCGAATATTGGGTCTCCTCAAACGCGGGGCCTCATTTACGTCCGATGCGAAAGGCATCCAAAATCGAAGTTAGCTTCTCATTTTCAACTGAGGGCACAGCATCTTAGTCTCTACCAGACTGACTACACTGGCTGTTACAGGGAGAATAATTTGCCTGAGGAGTATTGCTTCCAGAGGAGTTGGCCGGCCGCGCAGCCAGAGGGAAACATTTAGCTTAAACTGGACTGACTCCCCTGGCCAATCGAATTCTACGGTCCCCACACCCCCGTAGGAAACCCTGGTGGAGACTAACAGCATCTGAGCATGCTTGGGGATACGAACCCAGGACGGCACGGACCTCTGGGGTCTGGGCCAAACACCTCTAGTTTTTTTTCTATTTTGCTTTTGGACAGACGAGGACAATGTGGCACTGCACTCTAGTTTTGGTAACTTATAACTTATTTGGTATATTAACAGTGCCACATACACGGTACAGACAGAAGGTACCAATTTTTACACCTGGGTGAAGTGAGGAAGGTCGTGTAAAGTGTCTTTCTCAAGGGAACAACGTCGGGGGCACGGTGGGGATCGAACTCTGAACCTCTAGGTTCCGAGCCGAACGTTCTACCAGTTACGCCACGCCCGACGCCACAAAACACATTGCCAAGGTTATATTTCCTCTGTAGAAGTTTGACCTTCTGTCTAAAAATGCCACCGCGTGTCTGCTTCTGTCACAAAGCGAGCCTTAACACAATTACTCTTAGTTTATTTCAAGGAAACGAAAGAGAGGGCAAAGAGACGCTTAGTTTCTAAATTCTAAAACTAGAAACTTGAGAAATTAGTTTGGCTAAATTTTGATGAGAGGCAGGTAAACGAGTTGTGCTCAAAATACGCTACGAGGTCAAATTAGCGGATCACAAAGAAACTACATCTGTCCGTCTGAAACTTGAACTTAACAAAATGACAACTATCAAAAGAGGTAGTTTGCTAAAAATAGATACTCTGCATTCTAACCCGTCTCCACATACCTGATGTTATTAGCAAACACAAATCGTTACATTCTGTTCTGTAGGCCTGTGTCCTAATCGCTTATTATCATACGTTGTTATTTCGAACGTTACTTCAGGAGAGTTGAAGCCAGATTTCCACATCGCCCTAACAACAGAGAGGTTGTCATCTACAAGCAGATGGGTCTTCTTCATCTCGTGTTACCACTTATGCTACTTCACTTTTGCTACACTTATGATGTTGGGTAAGGGCGCGGTCACAGGTCGTGCGACTGTCGTACGATTTTGATGCCATGTATGGGAATTTCAAGCAGGCCGTGACAGAACCAATTGCAACCACCAACATGGATCCAAAACTGCATTTTATGTACAAAGATAGTTTAACTTTGCAGGAGACGTACATTTTTGTCCTCCAAAATACCAGAGGTTAGTGATCGTACGACGATCTCACGATCTATGTGATCACGCCCTTAATTGTACCATACCTGAGTTCGATGCGGGTGTGCTGTGTAGTATACCGGTCCATATTTTACGATATCACACAGGCTTCTACTTGTATCACGAGGGATTTCATTTTTTTTTAGATTTAAAAAATTCGAGCGCACCTCTCTGACACTGAATGACAGATGTGATGACTTGACTGACAGAGACCAAATCGTCGTAAAACATCACGATCTTTCACCCTTACATCTGCTTGGAGATCAGAGAGGCACTTCCTTCATTACATCGACAATGTCACCTTGTTTACCGCGTGCTGGCCGGAAGGAACACAAAAGTTACTTGTTCCCTCCCCGTTGCGATGACAACGCATACGTCAGACGTTTCAAACGCTAAATATTGACTCTTTTCGCCCTGTTATAAACCCTATGGCCGGACTAGGTGTGTTGTGGTACTCTCCAAGCAGAGGTTCGGCTCCGACTGCTTTGGACGTGTTGTTTGGCCTCTTTTATCGACTTTCTATTTTGAACTTGTTTTCTCTATGTCTTCCAGCGAACATAGAGAAACCATTACAAATTAGAAAGCCTGATAAAAACCTATAAAAAACGTTAACAGCCAAAGTCGAACCTCTGCTTGGAGAGTAGTGTTGTATTACAATGACTGACTGTTCTGAGGTTAAGCAAGGAGGTTGAAAAAGGAACCCTTTATTTTTTACGGGTTTCGCTTGGAATTTTTTTTTCGTCCGTGACCTCTCGTTAACTACGGGAACATGTGGGACCATGTGTACTGTGGAAATACGGGAAATAAAATGGACACCATCTGTCTATTGTAATTTTACTTTGGTGACCTTTTAGATGATTTTACCGCTCGTGCAAGACTTAAATTAAGATCCCGTATTTGGTGACCAACTGCCTACTATTGTCTGTCCGAAGTGGTCATCTACAGGGTTACCTAATCTCGAACCAGATCCACGGTGCGTTATGTATAGTATCAAACTCCGGTGCCCGTTTGACTCCCTTAGCCGGCTATAGTCCCTGACCAGCTTTGATACTATCTTATGGCACCGTAGGATCTGCTTGGAGATTAAGGGTTACCATCCTCCCAAGTTTACCGCTAAATCTTTTCGCTTGCTCACCACGAAAAAAAAAACGAGTCGGTGGTTACAACGGAGGACGATGCCCTAGCTAATAAAGGGTTGACTGTTGGCCAGCGACACAAGAGACCCAGTACAAAAGAAACGGTCAGCAAAAGTGTATTATGAGCCCAAAAAGACGAAAAGAAAGCACAGATAGCCTACTAGGGAGGCTAGTTGGCTGTACTGTTTATGCTAGTAGTACTAGTAGTACTAGTAGCTGGATCTGACTTACGTTTTAGACGTGCCATCTTACTGTAGATGTATGTATCTAAGAATGTGCTACTATCGTCTACAAAAATAGACCATTGCTAAATCATAAGGAGAAGCCATATAACTTTTGGTCACATTTATTCACCCCTTGCCTCGAGGCAAGGAAATTGCAACACACACTTGTTCAGATACACATCATCATGAATTCATGATCACAAGGTACAAAAAATAACATATTTCTCCAGTACTTAAGTTTCGACTGACACTGGTTCAAATACACGGCATTTATGATTATTCAATGGTTCACACAAAAACATATTTTTCCTGTATATACACTCTATACATCTTTACAATTTGATTCAATAAGAAATTCGAAAAAAAAGATATGTCAACGCTCAAAATGTCTAGCCTGGGTACCATCCGGTTTGTAGTTTACTCCTACGTTCACTTCTGCTACCTGTCTGGGGAATTATATAATCAACTCTTTTTTCGTGGAAAAATTAGCAGAGAAGCGACTGTATATAGAGTATAATAAAATTCGGAGTGAGAAGCGACTGTATAAAGTGTATGACAAAAGTTAGAGCGAGATGCGACTGTATATAGTGTATAACGAATGTCAAAGCGAGAAGCGACTATATGTAGCTATGTAACAAACGCCGGAGCGAGCTGCTATCCGGATGGTACCCAGGCTACAAAATGTAAATTTCATCACCAAGGTCTCCACATTTTCTCGGGCTCGGCAGGTTGGACGGGTGGAGCTTGCTGGTTGGCGGGTCTGGCGTTTGGCGGCACCGGTTGGGACGCCGACGCTGCCGACATGGGCACGTGGACGACCTGCGTCGCTGTCGGCGCGCTGCTAGTCGGCAGTCCCATAATGTTCATAGCCGGGGGGATACTGGACACGGTTGGTTCCTGTGCGGACGGCTGTATGGGCCCGCTCTGGGGTAACAGTCCGGTTGGAGGAGCATAACTGGCCCCCGTGAGGACAGTGGGGTTGGTGTAGACCGGGATGAGATGACTCGGCATCTGTCCGCCTGAGAAGACTTGGCTCGGCAGGAGCACCGCCACCGGCTCGCCCCCGCCGATCTGCCCGGACACCAGCGGGATTCCGCCGTAGACTTTCGCTTGGAGCGGCGGCTGGGAGCAGGACGCTTCCGGAGGGGAGAGCTGGAGGTTGGGTCTCGGAAGATTCACGCTGGCGGCCACGGGGAGGGTGGCGGAGGAGGCCGCGGCGGGGACCTGGACCTGGACGGGCCGCCCGTGCGCCATGGCCGGGCCGGACGCGGCTGGCGGGACGGTGGGGCTGGTGTAGGTGGATGTGACGGGACTGACGGTGTGGCAGCAGCCCGCTAGGTGGTTCAGGAGTCTCTGGTGCACCTCAGTCTCCACGGTACTGGCGGAACCAAGGAAACTGCTCACCTCCGTCATACACTCGTTAAAACCCGCGCGGTACTGTCCGAGAACATTCGGGTCTGTGCTTACGGCCGCTATTAAAAAACAACAACAAAACAACAACAACAATAAGTACCAACAATCTCAGATACCAACAACTGGCACTTTTGTATAATATTTGTTCTTCTATTTGTTGACATTAAGCAAATGCCACATCGTCTTGACCTAAACAAATAGCAGCCAACAAGTTGATAAGCAGAAATCGTACAATGGTCCTAGCCTCTGCCAGGCTCCATAGGTCGCTCCAAAAATATCTAACAAAAGTACTAAATAGACAGATAACATGCCACAAGCTGTACATCAGGCCGGCTAATTCTTCTAGCATTTTATCTTTCTATTTAGCCAATTTATGCTGTTTTCCCAGCGACCTGTGGAGCCTGGTAGAGACTACAGTGGTCCCAGTACAATTACAGCAACGCCAGTCAGATCCTGTAATGACGGAACCGTCCTGATAACATATGTTAGACAGTCGGTATCCATAGCAACTTGGGACGCATTAAACCTGTCACAGGCGCCAATTTGTCTACTAGACAACTTCCCAAAGCCTTTGGAAATAATGGGCAAGTTGTTTAAAGACAAAATTCTACTGTACAAGCCTATCTGTCGTCGTAATGTTTACCATCTTTATACTCTTCTCTGGAGTCAGGTTCTACTTAATAGCGTTGCTTAGTATTACATATATTAATAAGACATTTTCGTGACATAAAACATAGCCTACCAGCCACATGTTGTCTCTGCAGGTTCCTTAGATGTTTGACGGTCATCTCCAAGATGTCAGCCTTCTCCAGTTTGGAATGACGCGAGCTCTGAGAACGCAACAGGAAATAGAACATGTATTCAGCATGCCTCGATGTAACGTTAAGACCCCGACGCCTCGCCCAGCCAACCACCTGTTGATCAAACTTGACGGTAAAGTAGGACTGTTTCCTCGTCAGATTGTTACAGACAAGTGCTTGTCGTGTGTCATCGCTCCACTATAGTTTTGTTACTCACGTAGTAAACAGATCTGCGTTCTAAACAGAACTTCCGTTCCGACGCTATTAAGTACAGGGACGCGTCGGTCTAGTTACCAGGAAGAGCCTACATTAACTTTGTCAAGAAGCCTTTTCTGTGTTTGCAAATGAGTCTATAAATCGTAAGTTACTTCGTTGGTTGTATCTAGAAATTGATAAGGAAACACAGACTACTTACATCTTTCTTAAGCGCGTCCAAAATCAGCGTCTTCAGCTGGTTTAAACTGTCGTTGATGCGGGCCCGTCGTCGCTTTTCCATGATGGGCTTGGAGGACTGTGGGTGAAATAAAACATGTCAAACTTATGTTGATATCAATGTTTTCATACCCTGTTCTTAATCGGCACACGTATAACACGCGACATGGAACCGTTCTACCTGTAAAATATACCTGACGCCGACCTGCGTTATTATCATTTTTGTGTTGACAAAAAAGTGCTAAATAGTAGTTCCTCACCTTGCGTCCTTCGCTGGGTCTCGAGTCTTTTTGTTTTTCCATGGCGGAAGTTTGTAGGTATGTTCCTGGGTGTGTATGGGTGGTGGAACGTGGCGTGTGGAGGTATGACGGCGGGGTAGTCGGTCGGCCGTCCGTCGGTCGCGCTGTCGCACCGTCCGCGGGAGTGTGGGAATGCGCCGATTAGAAGTGTTTGTATTTAGTATTCAGTTCGGCTCGTGTGAACGGCGCTGACAGGCTTTTCCCACAAGGCATTCCTTCACTCTCCCTCCAATCACTGCAGCCGGCACACCTCCGACCACGTCTGTGACCTTCTCTCCCATTGGTCGAAGTCACCGATGGTTCGCCGGTCCTCGCCCGTGATTGGTCGGTTGTTGCATCTACCCAGCCAGCCATGCGCAATCCGTGCTGACAAGTGACATCTGCAGTCGTGCTATTACAAAGTGGCGGGTCAATTATCCCGGGGAAGCACGTGCCAAGCCCTTTGTGCCGGGCGTGTGGAGGCAGAGAGCCCAGTGTGGGAAAACCACGCCCCCAATTGCTTGTCCCGACTATTCTCTAAACAAATGTTGAAAAAGGTAAACAGGAGCAGTGATAAGTGCCCCCGCCTGAGTGACGGGTTCAGGGATGAAAGGTAACGACCCCATAGCGTCCTCGCAGGTCTACGATGATCATCTGCAACTACCTGTTGGCGGCCTTGGGGGTCTTGGCACAAATATACAGACGTTGAAATGTCATCACGGTCACGTTCGACTAACATTTGATGTCCAGGGGATATAAGCATAAGCAGGGTTGAGTTCATAAGACATGATGTTGATATTTTGGGTGTGAAAGAAATACTAGTACATATACATATAGCTAAGGTGGACTTTAGACTATGTAAATGTTTACACGATACGTCATAGCACGCGACACCGTCGGAATAACACCAACTTTGAACTTCAAGGTCTAGTTCAGCATCGCGGCAATACACTTCAAAAACACTGCCAAATATCAGTACACACAGCGTGTCTTTAGATGAAAAAATAGGCTATTAAATACCCTCAAATATCAAAAGGATCCCTGCTCACAAACAAAAGCAAGAAATCACAGTATGCACTTGCACATGTATTGTATTTTGTCAATTTCCCTAACTGTCACAGAGAGATGTACCAGCGAACGACCAGACCATTGTCAATTTACAAAATTTTAAATTTTAGGTTAAATACAGCAGTTTTGATATCGTTATCGATGATTGAGAGCTTCAGGATTAGTCGTAAGTGGCGAGATTATCCCGCCCTTATCGTCATGACGCCATCCGACGTCAAGTCACGTGTCGGGTTCGACGGACGGTCTGTCTGTTGTCCACGCGTCGTCAAACCCTGCAAGCGTCCATGGCAAACTCTACAGGCGGGCGATTTTGGAGGCTTATAATATTAATAGCCTTTATTGCACATTCATGCCCTATCGGGATAAGCACATGTCATAAAGATACGAAATACACATGATGACATTGAGATGGTTTCTAAGACTAATCTAAAACATGGGTTCTAAAACTACTCTGATATAATTGTTAATAACCTTTTTTTTCCTGATGGGATGTTGGATCTATCAAGGAGCTTTTGATGAAAGCTCCTTGGACCTATCTAGTATTTGTACTTTGTTGTTGTGGTCGGTCGGCTAAGGATGCTACCGGTATCGTCCAACCCTTCACCAAGCCCTACTAGACTGACTACGTAGGCTATTATAGGGAGACCTTATCGTGAACTGGCAAATTTCCCGATTTTTTTTTGCCAAATTCTACGATTCCCGCTTCTCCGTAGGACGGTGGAGGCTAATCTCAAGGGGTTCCTCTGCGGCCGGCCTATCGTCACACCTTGCAAGTCAATAGCATTAGGCGCGTGTCGGTCCCGTAGCCGTGTCGTGCAAGGCGGCAGCGTGAACCCGTGAGCCGTCGCGTGTCGCCGCCCAACAGTCGCCTGTTGCCCGCCCGCCGTCACGCCTGCAAGCCGGTACCGTTCCGTCGCGTGTCGGTGCTGTAGTCGCGACCGGCGCGTTCTGTAGGCGAGCGTCCCGCGCGCGTCCACATCCGGATCGAGTGTCCGCCATGTGTGCGTCGTGCGCGCGGCTACCGGCACACACACTCACCATGCTCCCTTCCACACTCGCTGGGTTCCGTGAAATATAGTGTATAAATGATGTTTTCTGTTCACGAATGCAATATTTATACTAATTTACATGAAAGACAAAATGTCATCCATAATAATTGAAGCATCGCTTGCAAACACTGGGAGAAAAAAAACTATGCTGCATCTAAATCTATCGTTTGCAAAGCCACGAAACATAGAAAAAGAAAAAGAACTTTATTACGCAACGATCGTACACGGTATAATGTATGGCAAACTTATCATCCTAATTATTAAAACAAGTATTAAACATAGTACATATGCAGATTATGAATATAGAATGAAATTTGACATCATAATTTCTAGAACAATAACATATAATGCTTAGCTACCAATGTAGACTTGTAGTATAACTTGCCCAACTAGACTGGATAATTTGCCAGATGAATACGTTCATATAGAGTTCACAACACGATATACCAGACTCCCTGTGCTTATAAAACTTCTTTGACGTACGAATTGGTCAACCTGGTTGGCCAATTTGTAACATTGGACATCTGATAGACATTACATCATGGTATGCACCGCCGGTAACATTTTCACCTTTTCTATTTCTGATTCTGATACCCAAATGGTGTTAACTTCGATAATTGTTTATTTGTTAATTGCAGTTTACCACAAAGTGAGAGGAAGAGCAGAGCAGGAGCAGTTTACTTTACGTACAATAAAACCAAACATAGGTTTCGGTTGGGGGGATGATACAGCCGTATGAAATTCCACTACATTCTTCCGACCGAAACCTTTGCTTGGAGAATAGTAAAACAACAGCACACCGCTAGATATACAAAGTCCAAATACAAAATACGGTGTATTCAAACACTTTTAGCAAATTGACAACAACAATAGATCAAACAGAACACTGGCATTATAGTCTACTATTAGATAAATCATATAAACTCAATTGTTTCAATATCAGGTCACCAGAGGTCGTGTATTGTATTCATAATCAATATTGATATCAATACATGCTATCTATAACCCTTGAGTCCTTGACCCTTTGAGTAGGATGGTCAAATATTCGTACTTAACCTATGCAGTTGGTATAACCACCATGAAGGTTGGTAATTGATCATTCAAAACAAAGCAAGATGCCTTTTGTGATAATGGCAATACTGACAACAAGTCAACCCAAATAATTAAATCATTTCGGTGTAGGCAGGGTGTAATCATTGTACTTGGAATCTGTGGACTTCGCTTAAAGGTGGGGTCACACATGCGTATATATTCAAGTCCGTTTTAGGTACGTATGAAGCTCTTAGTCTCTACCAGGCTCCACAGGTCGCGGGGAAAATAGTACAAATTGGACAAATGTAGTTACATAACATGCCAGACGAGTTAGCTGACCGAGAAGTATGGTTAGCGACCCAGCTAATTCGTCTGACATGTTACCTGTTTATGTTTGTCCAATTTCTATTATTTTTCCAACGACTTGTGTGGCATGGTGGAGGCAAATACTCCTATGCGCGCCTCATACGGACTTAAATATATACGCAGGTGTGACCCCACCTTTACTGTCCGCGCATGCTCCGGTATGTTGTGGACGTATTTCTAGGCCAGTATACCGCTATGCCACCATTATCCGCGGGGTAACCTATATCCGTTGTTTTTAAAAACAGGATATTTAGGGGTATCAAATCAACGGACGGTGCTTGTTTTCGACTTTATATCGCTAAATAGTTTGCGGGATAATAATGGATATAGGATAACCCGCGGAGAAAGGTGAACGTAAAGAATTACGTAAAGAAAGGTAGAAAGTGCAACAAAAACGTTTTCTCCAAGTAGAGGTTTCGGTCAGAGGCATAGTAGTGGCAGCGATTTCACAGTAGGGGCTGCTCAGTATGAAATCTCGACCACTGCTATGCCCCCCCGACCGAAACCTCTACTTGGAGAATAACAAAAACTCGTAAAAACGCTAGCCTCCATAGCAGGCTCTCTAGGGCCTTCAAGAGGCCGGCAATCAGAAAACGCCAGCAATCAGGGACCGAGTACAAATAGAAATGGCCAGCAAAAGTGTATTATGAGCCCAAGAAAGGCCCCAGAGAGCCTGCTATGGAGGCTATAAAAACACGTCCAATTGCAAAACAAGCCGGGTAGTAAACTCTGCTCGGAGAGAAGACTCTGATTACTGAAAATTACGGATTTTACGAGCGGACAGTCTCTCTTACAGTAGATGACACAGAAAATACGCTTACCTAGTAATTCGCAGTAGGGGGTCGGTGGATATAGGGGTTGTTACTGCACCGGTCATAAATTAATGTGATTTGTTTGACGCAAGATGTCAGCTATTACAGGGACCTTTGTTTATTATCTAAGAAGATGTTCGGAAGACAGATAGCGGCATTGTCTTGCTTGCCCTGTTCTTTGAGGGGTTTTGGCGTGGAATTTTCGGCGGCAAAATTGAAAATATTTTTTATTAAGAAGTTTTCATGGTAGTGGCATTTATGGCTATGTTTTTTGCACCTGTTAACTAAGATACATACAGACTCACACAAAACAGCGTACAGAATGTACACAATCTATTCGGTTCAAATTATGCATTAGGTTTCGCTTGAGGAATAAAATGTCATCCTTGTTCAGAGGTGCCGTATTATGAATCATTTGACTTTTAACTTTATTGATCTCCATTTGAAAGTACACATTATCAAATCATTGGTGCAAGACTGAACAGGTGGTTACAGTCATAAGAGCACACCTCTGTTATTCAGCAAACGCTACATGTAACGCCCCTTGTATTCATAAAATCCTTGTTGTCATCACAAAAGAAAAGAGACCGTAAAGAAACAAAGACAGAACCAGACGGACTAAAAACAGCCATAACAGTAAAAACGCCTGTTTGACGGAACCTGTCTCCGGAGGCCATGATGGATATGGGGTTAAAGGTCAGCGTGTGTTTGTCGATCCTTACATGGCGGGTTGTGGTTTGGAGCAAACTTTGCATCCGTCCAGCGCCGCGACCTCGTTTGTCTTTTCTATTTGTCCGACTTGTCGAGAATGTTGATTTTTCCCACGGTGGGCACACGGGTCAGGGCTTCGTGTGGGTCCGCTCCTACCGAGTGATTAAGGAGGAGAGGGGAGGGGGGCAACTTGCAGGGTGCCCGGCGACAGCAAAGCTTGACCTTGACAAGTTGGAACGTATCTCTGTGGCTTAATTGAACGACGGTTTTAAGAATTTTCGAGCATTGTACTTCAAATCTTAGATGTGTTACTGTAACGGACGGGTTTCTACGATTTTCTTTACAACAGGTGTCAATTCTCTGGATGTAAAATAATCTAACACACCGTATTTAGAAGAGTAGGAGTAACACGGTGAACTTGCCTGAAAAGATCTACTTCGGAAGATCTACTTTGGTGGTGAATTTTCACCATTCCTTTAGTATTAACTCTGTAATACATTCTTGTATTGACTAATAGGTCGCAGTAGTGTCACTTCTCTTTGCATGACAGCCAACTCCACTGCCAAACTACTATATGTATGAGTAATTATAAAGATTTACTTCGCTGAATTTCTCCCATTTCTTCAGCGCTAGCTGTATAGTGCATTCTTGTATCTACTAATACTCCATTGTCAAACTTTTGTGAATTTCTGCCATTTCGTGAGCGCTAACTCTGTAGTACTTCCTTGTGGAGATACTCCAATGTAGAACTACTATTAGGAAAAATCTACTTCTGTGAATCTACTTCTGTGAATGCTGTGAAAAGGCATTTCTTCAGTGCTAACTCTGTAGTACATTCTTGTAGAGACTAATAATACTCCATTGTCGAACTACTATTAGGAAAAATCTACTTCTCTGTAAATCTACTTCTGTGAATGCTATGAAGAAGCATTTTGTCACTGCTACCTCTGTAGTACATTCTTACAGAGACTAATAGGTCGCAGTAGTGGCCCTTCTATTTGCATGACAAACCTATCAGGACACATGACACCGGTATCAGTGGTCCCCCCTGTAAGATTACCCGGGACGCCTGAGCCCTCACTGATAAAACTGCAGTCCTCCCGGCGCGGGGGAGATTTTGGCGTTTTTTGTCCGAGTTGAGCCAGATTTTCTCGTGTCGATAAGAGAGATTAGACGAGCTCAGTGAACAATCGTGGCAGCACAATGATAGTATCACTGGGAGGGTCCAGAGCAGAGAATGACAGCTTCTTTTGGTTTCGTAAGAAACATTGAAATGATTGTCGCCGCAAGCTTACTGAAGATGTTGAAAAGAACAATACTTTGCAGCACGTCAGGGCAAAATTATTTAACAATGAGGAGGACAATAGTTGAGAAGATGTTGGCTAACATCTATGAATTTGAAATTATATGCATTGTGGTTTGCAGCCTTGTGCCTTCTGCACTGATCGTATCACCACTGTTTCAACATCATATCCATCCCACTACCACAAGGTTTCATTGTCATTTTAACATCACTGTATCATCACAAGGAGCTTTGACCATCATAAACAATATCACAAAATTTGGCGTTTCATTTTGTCGCATTTCGTAGGCTTATTCTTTTGACATCTTCCTTCCTATTCTCTACATCACCACTTTCTTAAAGGACGCCATTTATAATTTTCTTATCTCATTCCTTCAGTCATTTAACAGTATCATCTTCGGTGAAATCACTTGCTGGAGGAGTAAGGTAACCAGATAATGTCTACTAGTTCCTGAGGGACGCTCTGTGGCCGGCTAACTCCTCCTCCGGATTATCAATTCCACTTCGGCCAATTTGTACTGACTATTCAGCCCCAAGAGGCCTGGAAAATTGGACCTGTGCAGGTATTTCTGATGTCTACCTGCAACTAGCCTGCACTGGTTCATGTACTGGGTATATACGGGTTAGTGCAGGTAAAATTGAAGCTGTGCAGGTATTTCTGATGTCTACCTGCACCTAACCTGCACTGGTCCATGTACTGGGTATATACAGGTTAGTGCAGGTAAAATTGGAGCTGTGCAGGTATTTCTGATGTCTACCTGCACTTGTCTATGTACAGGGTATATACAGGTTAGTGCAGGTAATATTGAAGCTGTCCAGGTATTTCTGATTTCTACCTGTACCTAGCCTGCACTGGTCCATGTACTGAGTATTCAAGGGAATGGTATATTGTAACCACTTCTGAAATACTAAATGAAGAGTTGGAGTGGTTTCTAAACAGTGTCATCCATACTTCTTTACACATACTTTCCTGAGGGTTGGTACGCAGGTACACAGAAAATACATATTTATAGCCTTGTTTTACATTTTTTTCACATACCTTTCTTACAGCCAGTGGCTTCTATAAAATCAAGTTTTCAGCTTGTTCATTGGTTGTTTGAGACTATTCAAGCTCAGTGCCTGAGAACCACTGTCCAGTTTGTAGTTGTGGTATGATAGATCTAAAAAAAAAAGAAAACAAGACAGGCCGGGGGAACAAGATCACTGTTTTTATTTTTCACAACGTTTCAAGAGATGAACTCCAGAAGATGTATGTTACGAGCTGTCCTTGGTTGCCAGCCTCTGTGTATGGGAATGTTTGCTGTGGAGTCTAAATCTGCGGGGCCATGCCGGGGCACGTGCGGGCACGAGTTCTTACCTGCCCAGGTATCCCGCACAGGTGTGCCGGCGGCCCGCATTGTCATACCTGTGCAAACATTTACCGTCAGGTGTCGGCAGGTATTAGCGCGCTGGGGTGGAAACAGCGTGGGAAAGTGCTGCCCCGCGATGCCAGGCCCTGATTAGCGCGCATGCCCCGCGGACACGCCGCCGGCGCTGCGGGGTCGGAGACCGCGGCCAGCACAGGACTGTACCACGGTGGGGGTGGAGGGGTGTACTCTCAAAGAAGAGGGTTCAACCGTCGATAGATAAAATCGTCACCTCTTTGTTATATGCTGTCTTTTTTTGTCATTGGTGGGAAGTCGTAACCTTTTCCTTATATGCCGTCCGGTTCTGCCATAGCCGCATAACAAATATTCTGGGAGGAGATAGCCCTTGCTGTGTATAAATTAAACAAGGAGATATATATCAAAGAAGTTTAGACCTTATTAGAAACATATTGATTTATTCATATCTATTCATAAACATAGATGAAGGTATTGGACTTGTATAGAATTGTTTCTTTATATGTATAGTTGTAGGACCAAGCATATGTTGGGTCGCAGAGATAATAGAGGTCGGGATTTTTCCGAGGGAAGCAGGTCAGTAAAAATCCCGACCACTTCTATCTCCGCGACCCAACTAGCCTCCATAGCAGGCTCTCTGGGGCCCTTTTTTGGCTCATAATACACTTTTGTTGGCCATTTTATTTGTACTTGGTCGCTGATTGCTGGACTGGCAGTCAGAAAAGGCCAGCAATCAGCGACCCAGAAATGACCAGCAAAAGTGTATTATGAGCCAAAATAAGGCACTAGAGAGCCTGCTATGGAGGCTAGACCCAACCTCAGCTTGAAGAAAAGGAGGAGGTACTCTCCAAGCAGAGGTTGATGGGAAAAGAAAACCTGACAAAATATAAACCCGATTGAAAGAAGCCTTAAATTGAAAGACGTCCCGAAGGAGTGGGAGCCTCCAAACTTCTACATGGAGAGTATTGAAAGTTAACGACTGCACCATAGTCTTGCCCCGGGAGGGAGGGGGGGGGGGAGTCGAGCTCTC
Source organism: Branchiostoma floridae (assembly GCF_000003815.2). Taxonomy (NCBI): domain Eukaryota; kingdom Metazoa; phylum Chordata; class Leptocardii; order Amphioxiformes; family Branchiostomatidae; genus Branchiostoma; species Branchiostoma floridae. Next base: position 4,798,364 of record NC_049992.1, on the reverse strand, counting down.
TGATTATCTTGGCAGACTGTAAGAAAAGGTTTGGATTCTTCCGAGTGGAATATGGGAATATCAGAAATCGCGGATTTAGAAAGGATTTGAAGTGTGACCTCCCCCCCCTCTAACTTTGTCATTATCTCGAATCGTCCTTCATGGAAGACTTAACAGTCAGTGTTTCCAACTTGACAGCAAGCTACATTGAGCACCAGATATTTTGAACATTTTGATGTAGTGTTTGCGGACGTACAGCGAAGAATGTTTAATAACATTCCCCCGTCTCGATACAAGCCAGCGATTTGTCGGTGTGTACCGATGTGCACGCGTCGGTAGCACACAGACATCAAAGTAACGATTATTTTTCCCTGAATGACTGTTTGTTTTATGCGTAGGTAAGTTACAATGCGGGGTACCTGCAGTTTCACGGTTCACTCGGTAGTTATGCGGCCTGAGGGGTTCCACCGAGCGTGCTCGGGAATAAAGACTGCTGTTTAGGCTGGAGTCACAGATTTAAGGTGTCTCCATTCAACTAGACGGCGATCATGCTGCGACCTTTCTGCGACTCAAATTGGATTTGTGTAATACCCCTGTCACATTTGACGAAAATCGGCCAGACGACGATTCTGCGGCAATCGCCCGAGCCTCGTTTATAATAATTACTTTATTGCACAACAATTGTACAAGGTACAAAGTATGGCTTATACGTGACAGGGGCGGTTTTCAGGTGAAACATACGCGCAGCCCTCTGTCGATCTTAGATATGGCCGATCTTCCATCGATACGCCCGAAGATCGTGGATAATGTGACAGGGTATAAGGTGGGTTCACACGTGCGCATATATTCAAGTCCGTATAAGGTCCGTATGGAAGTCTAAGCCTCTACGAGGCTCCACAGGTCGCTGGAGAAAAAATAGAAATTGGACAAATATAGACGGATAACATGCCTGCGGGGTTAGCTGGTCGCAAACTATACTCCTCGGACAGCTAGCTCCTCTGGCATGTTAATTGTTATGCGTTTATTTTGGTCAATTTCTACCATTTGTCCAGCAACCTGTAAGCCTGGTAGAGGCTAAGAATTCCACACGGACCTCATACGGACTACAGACGCACGTATGAACACTGTTTAAGGTGACCCCATTCCACTAGACGGCGACCTCACTGCGAACTACGGATTTGCGTAAGGCTTTGGTAAGGCCTACGTCACATTTCCAAACCGGGGCCCGTCCGGGCAGCTTTCGGGAATGAAAAGTATGACACGAGGCAGCAGGCTGGTATCGTCACAAAGTCTAAAGTATGATATAAAAGGCACCAAACTACACAAGACGTAAAGAGAATAGTCTTGAGCATTATTTGTGTATAAATTATGTTTATGTATACATTTCTGTTTCGTTTCCGCCAACATTCCGACCAGGCCCCGGTTTGGAAATGTGACTATAGATACATCCCTAAATGTTGTCCTAGGTGTAACCATTGGTTTTATAATTCAAATAAAACGAAAAAAGTAAACGTAAGACTGAAAAGACAACAAAACACTTGATCAAAGCGAAAAGATTCGTTTTTCATCTACCTATGAAATTTGCGATTATATGTCATGCGACCGTCGCACGATAGGATAGAACAGGCTGTGACACAACCAACCACCGACATGGATCCAAAACAGCAATTTGTGTACCAAGACATTTGAACTTTGCAGACGTACGTTTTTGTGCTCCAAAATGCCCGAAGCGATCGTACGCACTACCTATATGTGACCGCGCCCTGAAGGAGCCAACCTGGGTAATTCTGATCGACCAACTCCGCTGACATGCTATTCAATCTCCTTCCCAATACTATCTCCAGCAACCTAGGGAGCAACTCAAACCATGAGACCTGGACCATTGAGAATGGGGTGTAGACAACAGAAAAGACGGGAGGCTAATACCAGAGAACGGACTGACATTAAGCAAGGAGGCTTGATTTTTAACCTCCTTGCATAAAGTAGAACACTGAGGTAAGGGTGTAAATATTGCTCGCAAGGTCGTTTGTGGTTCCCCAACGGTCAAGTATTCAGGAATAAAGAATGACCCTTTTTTCATAAAAGCCCATCGACATAGAAAAATATGAGATGCGATGAGAACCATGAGGTGCCTTGTTTGAAGACAGGTTATCATGGATTCCGGCAATGCTTGTTGAGTGTCTAATCATACCCATCTCCCCGCTATTGTGCAGGACTATTACTATAATTTGCGGTAACACCAGATGAAACTATACCACTCTACCGGCGCTGATAACAGGGTAGCCAGAAACCCCACAGTGACCCCCCAGCGAGACGTCCAAGTGAACAACACGTGAGGAAATAACTGCAAAATGTTTATCATTACGTACTACTATATCAGGACATGTTGAGCTCGCAAACACAATATATGGAATACAAACACATAGAATATAACAACATGAAATAGTTCAATTATTATTTGAAAGCCAAAGAGATTAGACTCACCAAATGTTGGTAGTCAGTTATCTTAAAGATGACTATTTGAAAATTAGGTGAAAACAATCAATGTTTTTGTTATAATAAAAAGCAGTTGAAGTATTTGATAATGTAAAGATATATTTTGTATACTTTAATACGTTGATTTCGTTGTGACATGTTTTGTATTGTTGATGGCTTCATTTATGTGAATTCGTCTATTCACTAGATCTCAAACATGTTTACTGATTTACTTTTCTTCTTTATAACAGCAAAGATATCACAATTAGATGCATACTACGTATCAGTATTCAAAACATTCTTACTTTACGGCCGTTTTCTGTTGAACACTTCGATATGCCAAATTAAAGTCTTTTCCTCATCGGATAGTGCATAGGGTGGTTCTCATCACCATTTCTGTAATCCTGGGCCGCACAATTATTGTGCAATCATTATAGCAGGGGGCTAGTCCACTGGTAGTGGTGTGTCTTCAACATGCTATCATAGCCGATCCCAAATTGGTGCTAAGTAAGAATCCGGAAAGCAGCTTGTACCATTTTTGTGTGAAATCAGTTTTTCGAAGTCCAAACATCTCCCAAATCTCTCTCCTCTATGGTATTTTTTAAAGTCCGGAACCAAAAGGCCTTGGGTTCTAATCCTCTGGCATGCCACCAATATTCTGTCCTTGGGAAATGAGTTTCCTCTACACTCAAAATGGATTTGGAAGGTAAAAGATGAGGGCGGAGAGAGTTGGACTCCAACTACAATACCGTGTCCCAGACACAGTGGATAACAACCCACCGCCCTAGCCTCCATAGCAGGCTCTCTGGGTATTTTCCTGCCTTTTTTGGATCATAATCCACTTTTGCTGACCTTTTCTTTTTGTACTTGGTTGCTCGTACTGGTGACCCGTGGAAGCGATCCAGCACAAAAAGGCCAGCAAAAGCGTATTATGAGCACCAAAAAAGACCGAAGAAATACTCAGAGAGCCTGCTATGGAGGCTACCGCTGCCCCTACGGCCTCCAAAAGGGACTACCAACCTTAGACGGCTCCAAAAATCCCCAGTGACGCCTAAATTACAGCCCATCCGTCAGATGACACTAACCAGGCCTGAGTGATTGACAGGTGTCATACAGAACTCCGACAGGTATCCGCAGGTAATTGTGCACCGGTACGTCTGTATGACAGGCCCGGGTCCGGGCGGCGGAATGTCTGAGCTGAGGCGGCACGACGAAAATCAGAGGGCAGCAGTCCGGTCCAGCTGGGGCAGCCACCTGTTCTTAACATACCTGTGGTGATCTCTATTCTACTAGTTTTCGTGATGAAAAAAGTAGAAGATTTTGGTTTAAGTCATTCTCCGTTGCAATACGAGCGATCGCTGTTGTTGTTTATATCTAATCTCCAAGCAGATCCTACGGTGCCATAAGATAGTATCAAAGCTGGCCAAGGCAAAAAGGATTATAGCTGGCCAAAGGAAGTCAGACAGGCACCGGTGAGTTTGATACTATGTTACCCCACCGTGGATCTGCTTGGAGATTAGTTTATATCCGGGGTATTCGGCGGTTAGTGCCTACCAGGACGTCAGTAGATTGGATTAAAGATTGATTTTTAAATTAGCAGATCAAATTACCGGTTAATATGTAAATCAATCGTAGGTCACACAACTTTATGCAATCACTACAGCAGGGGGCTAGTCCAAGTGTGGTGCTGTGTGTTCAACTACCATACTCTTTTCGAAATATTGCAAGCTATGCAAATAATAATGTATGTACAATTTTTGAGTCACCTGTTCTTAACATACCTGCAGTAATTTCTATCCTACTTATTTTCTTGATGAAAAAAATAGAAGACGTTGGTTTAAGTCATTCTCCGTTGCAATAGCCATTAGGTCACACAACTTTATGCAATCACTACAGCAGGGGGCTAGTCAAAGTGTGGTGCTGTGTGTTCAACTACCATACTATTTTCGAAATATTGCAAGCTAAGCAGAAAAATAATGTATGTACAATTTTTGAGCCACCTGCTTTTAGCATACCTACGGTAATCTCTACTCTACTAATTTTCTTCATGAAAAAAATAGAAGACGTTGGTTTAAGTCATTCTCCGTTGCAATAGCTATAGCTCATAGCCTTTAGGTCACACAACTTTATGCAATCACTACAGCAGGGCGCTAGTCCAAATGTGGTGCTGTGTGTTCAACTACCATACCCTTTTCGAAATATTGCAAGCTAAGCAGAAAAATAATGTATGTACAGTTTTTGAGTCACCTGTTCTTAGCATACCTACGGTAATCTCTACTCTACTTATTTTCTTGATGAAAAAAATAGAAGACTTTAGTACTTCTCCATTGCAATAGCCGTTAGGTCACACAACTTTTATGCAATCACAACAGCAGGGGGCTAGTCCAGCAAAGTATTGTGTGTTAAACTACCATGCCATGGCCTTTTCTATGTATTCATTTTGTATTTCTTTGTACAAAATGTCGTGTTGTTCAAACTTACACAAAAGATATAAAGTTGAGCTGTGCTTGTAATATCAGTGCTTGAAAGAATGCACAACATAAACAGAATACACAAAAATGTTGAAATATGACATACAGAAAGAAGAATGGAAAAGTCGGATGCAGAAAAAAAATCACAAAAGAATAATCAAATATACTTAGAGGCTTCAAATTTGACATCATAGATTATTGTTTACTTGACCCTCTATTCCTAAACTCGTAAGTGAATATATGAGAAAAAGTACAGACAAGTGATTATTTGTCAAAAACTTGTTCAAATTAAAATGTGGTCCAAGTGGGCATTGGGGAAACCGGAAAAAAGACAAACATTGATACAACTCTAAGATCCATGTTTGTAAGGAGTCATCATAGACTCGACAAAGGCAGCATAAGCAAAGTAACGAATTAGCTACGGGTATCAACATTTTTTATAAGCTATTGTCAGAAACAAGCAAACATAGAACTGTTCTACATTTGTCATAGGTGACAATTTATTGGTAAAAGATTAAGCTCATGTATGTACGTAAGAAGGATATCTAGTCACTGATTTGTACTTTCGATACATACAGACTATAGCTAGGTAAAGTTGATCTCTTGTCATTGTTGTTAACACGTATTTTTAAGTTTGCTTGGAAGACTGTCGTTTTGTACTTTCATTGCATATTTCTGGATTATTTCAGTGTTCTAATGTTGAGAACTGCTCTAGCTCTCTGTATGAAAGTCTCAGTGTTCTAGCAAAAATGTGAATGTCAAAATAGACGAAAACATCAATAATAGAACTGTTTCAAGGTCTGTATTAATCCATTATGATATTGATATTCTAAATATCAGGGCCAAAACCTTCCATGACATTTTTGTCCGAATTTCTTGTTCCCAAGAATTCGGCTTACAAGCAATTCAAAAGGCCAATGCTCGGTGCTTCCACACGTTTTTCAGACTTTTTATGCGTATTTTCAGCGCACCATTTTTCTCAATCCCTCTATCTATAGCAGACATGTAAAAACAACTTTTAAGAACTGAGTCGGACCCTAAATTTGATTGTAGATTAGCAAAAGTCGTAATCCGAACGATCCACGCTCCATATTTCTGTCTCGGACGTAATTCACATCGCTAAAGTCCTCAGCATCTGCTATAGGTATTTCCAGGTCAGAATTTTTCTTGAGACCTCTTTTTTTTTTTTTTTTTTTTTAAAGACATGTAAAGACTGGATCGGGCCCTGGACTTGATTGGAGATTAGCCGCAAGTTTTGGCAAAAGTCGTAATCCGAATGGCCCCTGCTCCATATTTCTGTTTCGGACGTAATTCACATCGCCAAAGTCCTCAGCATCTGCTATAGGTATTTCCAGATCAGAATTTTCCTTTATACCTCTTTTTATTAAAAAAGACATGTAAAAAATTGGATCGGGCCCTGGACTTGATTGGAGATTAGCCGCAAGTTTTGGCAAAAGTCGTAATCCGAACGGCCCTTGCTCCATATTTCTGTCTCGGACGTAATTCACATCGCTAAAGTCCTCAGCATCTGCTATAGGTATTTCCAGTTCAGAATTTTTCTATACGCCTCTTTTTCTTAAAAAAAGACATGTGAAATTGTTTTAAAAACTTAGTCGGACCCTGGATTTGATTGTAGATTACAGCAAAAGTCGTAATCCGAACGGCCCTAGCTCCATATTTCTGTCTCCTACGTGATTCACATCGCCAAAGTCCCCAGCAGCTGCTGTTGACGCCAACCCTGCCCCTGACAGACCCAGCACGTTTGTTCCGACACTATAGGGCCAGCTGGACGTTAACACAAATTTGTTCCGTCTCGTTTATAAGGCGGACGGGTGGGTATTGTGCCGGGCGGTCAGCGGGACAGGCTCGGGCCTGTATTTGTTTAACCCCGCAGCTGCACGCTGCAGTGGCCCGGTCGGCATGTCCGATCCGGTTCCCGTCACAATCATAACGTCCTTTGAAAGTCACCACACACTCCACTCTTCCGTCAATGGCACTTTTGTTGGGTTTTGTTGTGCTGCATGTTCGCGGGATCAGTTACTAATCTCCAAGAAGATGTAAGGTTCAGCTAAGTACATCATTTTCACACGATTCTTTTATGTTTTTTGAGCAAGCAGTCCTCTTCGCCTCTTCCTCATCATCATCATCTCCGTAAAACAATCAGCCAAACAATTTATCTGCTTTAAGGCGGGAGGTAAAGATTGAAAAAGCTGGGCCATTGGAAATACGCACAAAGTACTCCCAGAACACTAAGTTGAAATTAATTTTTTAAATGATGTTCAATAAAGTCTCCTGTAAATCTTAGATAGTTATATTACATCTTAGTTTTCGTATTTCATCTGTGTTACACCACTTGCTTATTATTAGAAAAAAGGTCGAAGCATTCGTGTTTTTCATAAAAACCAAGAACTTTTCTTGTCAGAAAAATAGAGCGTCTGTGTTGCCATGGCGACCAATATACCCCAGGCCGGGGCGACATGACGTCATCTTAGCTAGTTGCCATGCGCGTGAGAATCGCGGCCGCCATTGTTATTTGGTAGATGTCGTCCTTTCAAACCTTTTCTTTGAGAGAAGAGAACATATGATTTAAAGCCCCGCGGGTGTCCCTTTAAACCCACACCTAGCAGGCACAAGCGGTTCCGTCCGAGGCCATTATCTTTAGACATGAGTGGTAGTGACAAGTTTGTATTCCTCATTTGACAAACCAACTGTTGCTAAACCCATACAAACCTACATTTTTACCATTTGATACCAAGAAGCTAGAAGAAGCCGAACTTCTGTGTTAGACTAATCTCGAACCAGATCCACGGTGCGTTATGTATAGTATCAAACGCCCGTTTGACTCCCTTAGCCGGCTATAGTCCCTGGCCAGCTTTGATACTATCTTATGGCACCGTAGGATCTGCTTGGAGATTATGTTAGACTAGCTATAGGTCTATGATACTATTATGTATGCTCTGTTTAGTGACCTGTACTTTTCGTTTGGGCAAAAATGTATAATAAAGGTCTTCATTCACTCATTATCACGGCGGCTAAAGTCAGAAGCGATTTGCCGAACTTTCTTCCAGCTGGTCGAGCGTGTGAGCCGAGGTTTCACTCACAGATGCGGGCGTGAACTTCTACTGACATATAGCCTACCAGCAGGCTTCTTGGACGGGCCTTTTTCTCTTTGTATTGGGACTTATTATGACGGTGATTGAACGGTTTTATTGAGAGGACAAAAAATCCAACAATGGTAGCCAGCTGGTTGTGTTAATGTCAAACTTTGCAAATTAAAATCAACGATACAAGTTAATGAAGTACGATGATTAATATCTGTATCTGTATCTATATAGCCGGTATAACCGCCATTCGGCGTAACACACCAGCTTCGCAGGCACGCGGTGCGGCAGCAGCTGGTTATATTACACTGAACGATCCGTCACACCTAACTATACAATATCAAGCAAACAAATACTGAAGCGAAGGCGTGATAAAACGCAAAATTCTTGCCAGTCTTTTTTTTTTAAGTCGGGACGTTCAAACTAGTAAAAAATGGTGTAAACAAGTGCGGGTGCGTGTAATATATTACTATGTCCAATCATCATGACTTGTGCAATAATGTCTTATTTTCTGACACACATATTGTACATTACTGGAACTGCCTAAGAAGACCATTAATTCACATGACTTATAAAATTTATGGACAGGTGGTCGCTATGGACAGGATTCTTAAGGTTTGCGACAGGATGAAGCATTATCTAAGCAGGCCACCTTATGTGGTCACATTGGCAAGGTGGTCACTTGTAGTGGTTTGACAATATATCAGCTCTGATTATACCAAGGGCATCATATGATACATCCGCTGTATGTACCCTGTTTTAGGCTGGAAGACTATAGAAAATCAGATACACTCAAAGCCAATATACAATCATAAAGCACCTACATTTTGACAGATCGCTCAACGAATTTTGTAGGAAAAAAAAGAATCTTTTACGAACTTTGTGTGTTGTCTTTTCAGTTACACTTTTATATTTTCTATGATATCGAACGTTGGTCGCAGTGAGAGCGCAGTGAGAGCGCAGCGCGATCGACGTCTATTTAAAAGGGGGCCTACGAAAAAAAACAAGCACAGCCAAAAGCCTTGTATGGAGACTATACTCTGGCCATATCCCAATAATAGCTTTGAAGTCGACTCCGTGGCGTTCATGCAGACTATAATACGCTAACTTTAGCTGGTCCACGCTGCAGCGCTTTTGTGCCTCGCGTCCCCCCGCCGGACCACCTAGCCGGCCACATTGTGCCGCGTTCCGACACAGACGTCTGCTGGCAGGTGCGACGCGTGGGAACGTTCCAAGACGTTTCTAAGGACGCATTCTAATACGCCGCTTGACTTTTGACCCCCCAATGACCTTGTAGAGATCCTTTGTACAGTTCATCGACTCTAAGGAAACAGTCAAGGACGTGTTCTAAGACGCGAATCTGTCGTTAGTTTGAGATCTTAAGGACGTTTAAGAACTGACATAACGTCGTTCTTGTCGACTTCGACCTTGACTTTCCGCCCGGATGTCCTTGAGATGAAGTTTAGATGACAGTCGTCGGGAGGAGGCGTGGTTTTCCCACACTTCGCGCACAATGCAGCGCACCAGGCGCGCCAGGACGTGCCACGCGCTACACATGGATAATTGGGCGCGCCGCTCCCGGCCCGCGCGGCACCAGATGGCTCGGGTCAAAGGTTGGAAAAGCGCGCGAAACAGCAAAACCTGCTTAGCCTGACATAGCAATATTGAAATTGGATTTTCGCAAGGCTAATCATCACATTTCCAAACCGGGGTCCGGCCGGGCTGGAAACGAGGGTGGAAACGAGACATAGAAATGTACACGTGTTGTACTAAACATATACACAAATAATGCCCACGACTGTTCTCTTTTCGTCTTGTGCAGTTTGGTGGCTTTTATATCACACTTTTCGTTTCATCAATTTTTTTTTGACTAGGCAATACAGCTGGAATCCTAGGCAGCGGGACCAGATGGCTCGGGTCAAAGGTTGGAAAAACGCGCGAAACAGCAAAACCTGCTCAGCCCGGAACAGCAACTTTAGAGTCATCAGTTTTAATTTTGAAATTGCACAAGGTAATACAGGGGAGTTTCAGGCAGCTATGCCATCGAACATACATGTAAATACATCACACATCAAAACAGTGTCGAAATTTATGTTGTTGTTTTTCCTATGACCGCTCTCCATATGGCGATGTATTTGTACAGAGATGACGGACAAAGACGCTTCTGTCACGCTAGTCTTCAGAAAAGAAAGGACATCATGTTTTTTCCTTCTTTTTAAGACATCTATCACTTTAAGTCATGTTACGTAGTTTGTAACGTATTTTGTACGATGTCACTATATGTGACATTATGATATTTCATATTACTAATCAAAACATACGAGCAATACTATTTTTCCTTTCTCCGATCCCTACTTCGTTCCATCTTTCTCAATAGCTTAATTACGTCCTGCGTTTCTGCCTTATCCCCAATAAACCACGTACCCGTTCACTAGCCAGGCTATCCATACAGAACTACTAAAGAACACACACACACGGGTATGTACACTGTACACAGCGGTGTCATCAGGCTTTAAACGACTGAATGTTGCTCCAAATGAACAGCACAGAGTTTAGTAATTACTGTGTTTGTCCGAACACACCTGTGAACACACACGCGTGTAGCATAGGGAGGCACAAGCGACGATTGTTTCTACGACCTGCATACAATTCGTTGAGCGATCTATTGAAACTCTAAGCAGAGGTTGATTCGCGGAGATATAGTTGTAGTCGGCAAATTTACCGGTGCGCTCCTCTTACAGGAAATTTATGTCGCAGAGAGCGCCGTCCTAGTGACAAGTAGGTTTTAAGAAATGTATTGGTCGTGACTGTGGTGAGAGTAAGGCTAGCGTCACATTTCCAAACCGCGGTCCGGCCGTTTGTAGAAACGAAAAATAGAAATGTAGACGTAAACATATACACAAGTAATACCCACGACTATACTCTTTACGTCTTAAGTACTTTGGTGTACTTGTCGTTCCTGAAAACTGCCCGGCCTGGCCTCGGTTTGGAAATGTGACGTAGGCCTTAATCACCTCAAGTACACCTGTGAACACACACGACTGTATAAAAGCATTACCAAGCAAGACACAAACGGCAATGATTTCTTCCCACCCTCCCTGATCTTCTAAGCGTGTGTGGTTTGTGCCTGTGGTGATAGTGAATTTACCTTTCCAGAGAACTCACAACGAAAATAAGTCATCATATATAGTACATGTACACCTGTGAACACACAATCCTCTATAAAAAAAATGTCCAAGCAAGACACAAACAGCGATTGTTTCTCCCCCGTTCTCTTTACGTCTTAATCAATTTTGTACCATACTTTTCGTTCCCGAAAGCTGCCCGGCCGGGCCTCGGTTTGGAAATGTGACGTAGGCGTTAATCACCTGTGAACACACATGCCTGTATAAAAACATGTGCAAGCAAGACACTATTACAGCAATTCTTTCTTCCCACCCTTCCTACTCCTCTAAGTGTGTGTGCTGTTCTTGACTGTGGTGATAGTGAATTTTAACTTTCCAGCGAACTCGCACCGAAAGTTAGTCACCTCAAGTACACCTGTGAACCCACAATCCTTTATAAAAACATGTCCAAGCAAGACACAAACGGTAATTGTTTCTCCCCACCCTGCCTGCTCCTGTAAGTGTGTGTGGTTCGTGCCTGGGAGACCTTCTGGAAGGACATGTGAGGTCGGTCCGCCGTCCCACGTTTGTCAGCTCAGGTGTGTGGAGTCTATTGTGGTCACCTGGCGGTGCCAAAGATCGGGGTCTTTGCGGGAGACAGGGTCTATAATGCGGGGTCCTAATACCCCCTCACATTAGGCGAAAATCGATCGGATGATGAGTCTGCGAGCTCTAAATTACGAGGAGGCATGACCCTGACGGGAAGGGGGATACTCTGCCATTTCTTCGTCGGGATCAGGGTCATGTCTCCTCGTAATCTAGAGCTCGGAAACTCGTCGTCCGATCGATTTTCGCCTAATGTGAGGGGGGTATTAGGACAGGTGTGATCAGGTAAGGCCAACCTGTCGTAATTTTATGGATGACATCTTCCGGAGACCATAAACTAGCGCGTGAGGGCGAAAAAAGAAAAATCCGGCAAAAAAATGCAGCTAAACCAAATAACTTTAATAACATGCAGTTCTTTCTGTCCCAGGCTTGGTTTGTCTTATGTTCACCCCCAGTAAGCTTGTAAGACACATTCGGCCATTTCAATAATGCTTTTATTGCAATTCTTGTGTTAAGAAGGGAACAACGGTGCTATGTCCTCATGCCCTGACCATGTGCCCCTTTACCCTGGTCCTCTGGCAAGCATAACATAGACATTGACCAGGACGGGATGCTGTTGGATGACATGTGTTTTTTTTTTAGAACAGGCACAAACTAATGCGCACGCCGACGTCATCCATAAAATTAAGTCAATGTGGCCGAAATATATCAGAAGTCATCAGGAAAATATTGTCAATCGGAGTAGAAAGAGGGTGTTTGTTGATTCTCTGTGTCTTGTGTTATTTCATTAGCGTATATTTACTGAGGTTTTGGCAGGAAGTGGCTCATGCTTATACAAACCCTCTCCTCTACGCGTTATTTGTTATACAGAATATGTCAAGTTAAGCTCTAACGCAAGCTCTAAAGACAAACAAGGCAAGGCTCTTATGTATAATTTACGAAAATCTAGCTGTACTTCATAGTACCTACATTGTTTTAAATATCAGAAGTCGTTATTGGCTATATCGTGTACAATTGTTGTACAATACATGTAAGATGAATGAAACATTGTTAAAAGGAAACAAGATAAACATTTGCGTTTTGAATTCCCAAAGAGCTTAATTTTTACACTATCAAATGTCGTTCAAAAGCACAGAAGGCCTTGACAGAGATCGTACAGCTAACTCTCTGCGACCTAAATCGTATGTTTGAAACCCTTGACTTGAAAAATTTGAATTTCATTAAAATCATTCAAGTATTATTGAAAAAACAACAAAACATGCAAAAAAGTAAAATAATTCATTTTGATCAAAAAAATTGTTGAATGCTTTGTCAAATCGCCCGGTCTGTTTTTTTCGTTGTTACTTAGTTGTCAATTTCATTCTGATTTGTTCAATGGCGACGCTTGCAAAAGTTTTCTAACTTGAGTGTGCCACCATCTTGTTTGTTTTCATTTATGTTTATTTTGGTCAATAAAGAAATTAAAACGCCTGACCGCAAGGTTGTCGTTGCGTTGCCGTCGCCCTAGTGCAGAGTGGGTGTGATATATAGTTTCTCTGATATAAATTTGGGACTACCCAATAAGTACGTTCTTTGTTTACACATATGGTCGTCTGTCGTGTTTTGACAACTTGTTATTTGCCCACTTCACCTACGCACACAGACGGACCATAGCAACCTAGGCAAAAGATAATAAAGTCAGAAAATATGATGAGGTGGTAGTTCATTGTTTTCGCTTCGTGTTGTTGCTTGTCAAGTGTTGTTATCTTTGTTCGGAGCACTACCAATCATTTTTGAGAGAGTCGAGGGCTTCATTGTTGAATTAGTGTCGCCAAGGCACCTGTGTGATAGCAAAGGCCCGCTGGAGTTTTAATAAAACTTTTATTACATACCCGTGCCCAGGGGGGTGAATGTACAAGTGGTTGTATGACGTACGTACGAAACAAACAAAATTCTTTACTGGCACACAGGTCACAATATTAGCCTCATTCACAGACTTTCGTGATATTTATTTTTGAGGGATGCCAACTCAATTCCCCGGCAAAGACAACTTTAAGCCCATGTAATCAGCGCCCACCCCCCTCTCAACAAAACAAATAAATAAACAAATACCACCGCTTCTAAAGTCTACGAAGGAGGCTATCACTTTAACGCATCTACCAGGCTCCACAGGTCGCTGTATGTAGTACACATTAGCCAAATACACAGATAACACATTAGAGGAGTTAGCCGGCAAAACCTACATTTTTCCCAATGTCGCTAACTGTAGTTTTTGGTCGGCTAACTACTCTCGTGTGGTATCTTTTCTAATATTTCTATGTAAAGCCTGGCACAGGCTAGGCACAATAGTCCATTAGGAGTATATAATCGTTAGCTATATCTATTATACAAATATCACTTAACTAACGAATGCTATCGCAAATCTATATATCCCTATATGTACGACAAATAGCGTCTCGGCTGTGAGGCCTCCTGCATTCGTTTACTCTCCAAGCAAAAGACCCGGCTGTTATTAACGGTTTTAGGAGATTGTATCGGGATTTCTATGTTGTACCATTTCCCTTATGGCCGCAAGACTTAAAGAAAACGATACATAATAGAAAGCCCGATAAAAACGTCTAAAGAAAGTGAAAAAAAAACAGAGCCTAACTTTTGCTTGGAGAGTACAATTTGTTATCTTAAATGTCCGAACGTAACCCAGTCCTTAGTTAGACAAAATGACTCTTTCTTTCTTAACAAAATCTCGTCTCAGCACTTTCTGTTCTCACTGCTTCTGTTCTCAGTTTCCTTTGTTGACTATCCTGCCCTTGTAACGCTGCATTGTACCTTACAAATCCCAAACACAACAGAACGGTATGTTGAATGAAGAATGGAGTACAGTTATAAGGCCGATTGGTCTCGTTTATTAAGCAAACGGCGATGCTTCAGTTTGCCGTCGTAAGCCCTAAGTACCCCAGAGGGCCAGAACTTAATTAAAACTTCCGTATTAGCGTCATTTATCTTAAATAATGGCCAGTTTTCAGACGTAGAATCACAGTCGATCCATTAAGAACAGACTCTCCTAGACTATGTCCGAACAAGGACCCGTTTATACCCTACCAGCTGATGGTATTTATGTTTGCTGTATCCATAAACGCCAAACTTCTCTTCCTTGCCTAATGGAGCTACTTTAGATATTGTCCCCACAAAGAGTCGAATTTGTTGCTATTCAGAAATCCTTAGTATAGCGGCTTAGTATAGCGGCCGTTTGACTCCCTTTGGCCGGCTACACTCCTTTGCCAGCTTTGATACTATCTCTTTAGGCACCGTGGGATCTGCTTGGAGACTACCTTACCGGTATACCGTACTGTGTAAAGCTCCTGAACGAGGACGTCTAATTTTTAATTTGTGTAGTGAAAGTTTGTTCGTGTCATAACTTTTCAACTGAAATATTTTTAAAAACTTGATCTTATTGTCACTAGAGCGCTTTTAATGATGTCAATTCAGCCATTTTGTGCTGCTAAGTTTTTGATCTCAATAAACCATTTCTCTCACTCGATCGCCTCATAACGAGGGTATGTACATGTAAGCTGTCAGAAAGGGAGGGGGCATTAGAAGATGGTATTAAAAACATTCAATGATCTTTCCTTTCGATCACTGCTTGAACATACATACATACATACACAGAAACACAATTAACATGTAATTATTTGAATATACAGTTTTGAGGTAGGCATCCCTATATTGGCAATCAGTTTCAATTCGAGTTCAATGACATACAAATAGACAATGTGGAGTATATTTTCATTTAAAGAAACTTCGAATTCAGAGGCAAATAATCATTAATACATTTATTTCTAGATTCGTTTTGAAGAAGACAATTGTTTTAATTTCAAATCAACGAAGATGACATAGTGTTTGGTGGCTTGGAAGAAAGTTTGTTCAAAACTTCTTGTAGTTTACCTGTCCTTTCGATGATATCACTGCTTGAAGGAAAGCTTACTATAGGATAGTTTTTATTCCATTTCTTTACATACATCAGTCAAAGAAACACAATTAACATGTAATGGTTACGCATCCTAATATTGGCAATAAGTTTCAATTGGAGTTCAGTATACATTGTGTAAATGACACATAAAACAGACATTGTCGAGTATATTTTCGTTTAAAAAAGCTTCAAATTCAGAGGCAAATAATCATCAAGACATCTGTTTCAAGATTCGTTTTGAAGAAGACGTGAAAACAATTGTCTTAATTGCAATAACCGAAGATGACATATCGCGATTCGTGTCTGGAAAGACAGGTTTATTCAAAGCTCCTTGTAGTTTTCCTGTGCTTTAACTCAAAATCTAAGTAGCACAAATGTTTAACAAGACCAGGTTAGGGGGTGGAAGCTATGATCAGAAAAGAAAATATATGCAGGATACAATGTTTCAACATCTGTTTCGTGATTCGTTTAGAAAAAAGCGTAAATGTATTGTCCATGAAGACATAATTTAGGCAGCAAAGACGACATGGCGCACATACTATATATATATATATATATATATATATATATATATATATATATGACATAGTCATCTATGAAGTAATGTTCTAGCTTCAAACACTGACTTGTCCAATGAACAGCTGCACCGAAGTCATTACATTCTCGCCACCAGGAGGAAAAAAACGACAAAACACAAAAGTTCAAAAGGTGATAAAACGAACAGATGTACATTTCAAACCTCTCCTGCAGCTATTTTTCCTGCGAAGTTGTTCAGAAGATCGGCCAAGAAAACTAATCATCGCAACCTCCACACGCCACGGAGTCATCTGTCACTGGTGCCGTGACGGGCGCGACAAAGGCACTAATCTTCCGGCACAGCAGGGGGCGCTTCGGAAACAAAGATGGCCGCCGCACAGGTGGGGGTGGTGTCAGAAAAGGGCGGTAGAAATGAGTAATTTATGGGCGTTTTGCTTGATGAATCGCGCTTCTTTTTTTTAACACCAGTCCTTCGCAAGGATGAGAACACTTATTAGCGAAACACCTGGTGCGTGGATGAAGAGATAGGTGTCATTAGAAACGCACAAGAACAAAGAAGCATTGTTGGTACACTCGCATAAGAATGTTTAGCTTTTTTTTTCCTGAAAAAAGTACCAATGCATTTTCCTCTCGAAATAAGATCAGCAACGTGGAAAGGGAACAAATACCAAGATCTTTGTAAAGAGTTAAACATTAAAAAAGACTACAAATACAACAAATAGTAACAAGAACGTAGCATGAAGTTGGGCAATATCCACGAACATGTGATAATCTTCCACACCTCATAGTTTCATTTCATTTCTTCATCATCGCATCGCACATCGAATCGCATTAAATGCTGCAATTTTCATCCGTAATTTACCATGAAAATGATTTTTTCTACTTCACTCATGCATCCTTTTGAAACACAGATCGCACAGCAAACGTACTAGATACATATGTTGCAGAGCAGGAGTGACAAAATGCATCAACATTGTTACTTGTCAACGAGGCCACAGACTAGAGCGAACAAGCGAAACTGTAATTCCGGCTGACTGTCTAATTCCAGGAAACGTTAATTTTTCTAAGTAGATCGACCAAATGAATCAATGTAACAAAAGTTATCAATATCTAGTTAATAATAATATGCCTCCAGGGACATGACCATACTAAAATAGAGTATAAACGTTATCCGTATCCTGTATCATATTGCGACATTTTCAGTATCCAGTATCATATGTTGCATTGTACCTATTGCAGATAGATGTGCAAAAGTTAGGTGTGACGAGTCGTTCAGTGTAATAGAACCAGCTGCTGCCGCACCGCGTGCCTGCGAAGCTGGTGTGTTACACTGAAGGGCGGTTATACCGGCTTTACAGATACAGATATGTTGTTTTTGTATTCTTAAACGAATTTTTGGAATTGACTGTCAGTCATGAATCATAGTGCCACCTGTTAGAGCTGTAAAATTACAGCTCTTGATAGTTCAGTTCATGAATCACATTTGTATACATCGAAATATGTCATATTGTATTCATACTGTGTTTGGTTTACATTGTAAAATCTCCCCCACCACCGGCATCAGTTTGCTAAACTCAAAAGTAAATATACTTATTGGGAGGAATGTATTTTTATGTACCCCATTATCTTTCAAGTCAGACGGACACCGAGACCATTTATACGCTTATTATCCATTGTTGACTTGCAATTAGTTTTCGAGCATGAGTTTACGATGAAATAATCATCACCTAGCTAAAAGTGTATCAAAATGCGCTTAAATCATGTAGACGTATTACGAGAAAACCCCTTAGCCTTAGGAGTAATTCTCTGCTCGCAGTCCTCACTTTAATGAATGAAAACCTTTATTGTACAGTTTTGCCCAACCGAGCTAAGTACAGGTCACAACAAGTCAAGATATATACATATAAAAGTATCACAAATCTAGTCTAACACATGAAAAGTTCGGCTTCTTCTCGCTTCTTGGTAATGGTGAAAATGCAGGACTGTATGGGTTTAGCTATTGTCGGTTTGTCAAAACGCATGAGAAATATAAACTTGCCAGTGCTACTCATGTGTCTAAAATGAGGGAATCTACTTTCTATATAACTAAATAGAGTATTTCTATCATTGATATACATATCGCAATCAACAGTGAAGTGCACTTCATCTTCTACCCGTGAATGTTTGAGGTACAAAATTGGCAGACTATTAATGAAGGTTCAAACAAAGGCCAGTAGTGTTTTACGTGACTACAGGGGGTCTGAGAATGCGTGCCTACGTGATTCTACCGGACAGAAGAATGCAGGACGTCCCCTACGAAGCACCAAGTGTTGTGACGCGTGGTTATCATGTTTGGCATCTTGACATTGTGTGCTCCATGGCATCTTGACAATGTTTAAAGTACTCTTGAGAGCAGTTTGAGTTGATTTAAGACCTTTCTTCTTGATACAAATCGTGTGAATGTAGACAGAACGTCTCCCACAAGGGGTCTATATTGTAATCTTGTTATTCATCTTGAGATCGGATGTCCATATTTGTTGGCTATTATGCTAAGCTCGAAAGTATCCCTCTTGCGACCGTACGTGACACATTACCTGTGGTTCCTTTACATGTCGCAAGGAGGCGCGCATAACCAGAAGAAATGGCATGGCATACAGGTAACGTATTTGCATTGACGTCATTACCTTTGATCTCCAAGCAGATGTAAGTATCCGGCTCAATGGATATGTCAGTGTTACAAACGATTTTCGGGTGTCCACAGTTTGTTACGTCACCCATAAAGCCACATCACTGTGGCCAAATAAGAAAAAAACCTTCTCATCAAGTCTTCCTTCTTCTTCTACTTTACTTCTACATATATAGTACCGGGAAATGCCCCTCACAAGGCATTGTGCCCAGGGGAGTGAGGTTAATCTCCAAGCAGATCATACGATGGCATAAGATAGTATCAAAGCTGGCCAAGGAGTGTAGTCAGCCAAAGGGAGTCAAATGGGAGTCAAATATATTACGCCACCGTGGATCTGCTTGGTGAGGTTGCCCTAGCGTGACCGGTGGTGGAAGAGCGTAACTTAAACAAATGAATATATTAAGAATGGAAAAGTACAGAAATGAAGCCATACACACACGCATTTGTAATAATCCGTCTTTATAAGCTTCACAATTTGCAAAACAAAACTAGTGAATAGCTTTTTTTTATTAAATGAAACAATATTTAGTTATTTACGCATTTCTTCAAACATTGTCAGTACCCTTATGGAACACAAGATGCCGGTTCTGCACTTTTGTAAATCATCGTGAACAACAAACAACAATTAAAACACGCACAGCAAACCGTAACAGCAGGTAAAGGAATAGTACAACATTCAGAACGAAGTGGCTGTACAAGAGGCCGTTTACTGACTATGTGTGCTGTTGAGCCCGTGTATATATGGGTTACTCCAGTATCTTTATGGGGTTGGGGCATTTCTCAATTAAATCTGGAATACCGCAGTAAACCGCATTGTTTTGGAAACTAGATCTGCAGCAGCAGCACAGAATTGGTTAAGCTTTACTGATATGATTAATTAACAAGCTTAAGGGGGGTTAACTGACACTAAAATTCCCAGCAGGACAATAGTGTTGAGATGTATTATTCTGCAGATTCTGAAGAATAGTATGGAGAATGCTGCCAGAAATGAGCCTAAAAATATACCAGAATAGAGAAAGTAAACTGTAATGATGCTATCTTATTTTCTTATCAAGAAGTAAGTAAACTTAAACACCTCTGCATGCCTTTAGAATCCTAAACTAATTCATCCCACAGCAAATAAAAACCTCAAGGACTCAAACACTCTGATATATTATCAAATTGTAAAACTATAATAAGGAAAAAAACAAAGACAAAAATACTTTCTTTCAGATCATAGAATCATGAGGTAGCGAGAATTTTTTTCTAAGCAACAAAATCGTCTACGTCAGCAACTTGTGCGATCATAATTCGATGACGTCATCAGCTTAGGAGTTTTGATAGCGTCATCAGTTCCAGTATTTTGATGCCGACATCAGATCAAGGATTTGAAGACGTTATCTTGATGACGTCATCAGTTTTAGACTTTTGATGACGCCATCAGTTTCAGAATTCTGATGACGACATCAGATCAAGGATTTGATGACGGTATCATTTCCAGAACTTCTATGACGTCACCAGGTCCAGAATTTCGCGATGATTGGTCAGAAGCTCTAGTTTGCAGGCTGCTGATGATGAGTTCAGGCGTGCGCAGTCATGTCCATCTTGCCCTGCGGCCCGCTGTAGGGGGGCAGGTCGGCGCCCATGTTGTCCCTGGGCGTGATGCGGATCTCGCGGATCCGGGTCTTGCTGCCGGAGATCTTCACGGCGATCACGATGGACGCGCCGATGATCAGAGCCGCGCCCAGCACACCTGCGTAGTCATGGCAACGGGAAAGACAAGGTGTCATTGGAGTTGAGATCGGCACAGTGATCTAACTATTCAAAGGATATTGATTTTCCCCAAGACTGTAACCCTTCCTTTCCAGTTGTGGGGAATCAGAACAGAGCAGAGCAAGGTGTAATTGGAGTTGACATAGTCTTGTGTTAAAATAATCTCATCGGGATATCGATGAAACTAATCAATGGATACTGAATTTCCAAAGGACCGCTGGTTACCATGGAGCCATTCACCGTTTACCGCGACCCTTTGTGTTCAAATCAGGTGTTCAAATCAGGTGAGCGGCAACGTATAAGGGCAAAGTTGCTCACCCTACAAGCAACGGGAAACTAGCTGTAGACATTTTGAAAAGGGAAAGACAATTCGAAGTCATTCTTATCTTACCTCCAACGATAGCGCCGATGGTGGCTGCGCTGAGCCCGGATCCGCTGTCTGACCCCTCCCCGTAGCTGTCCTGGTAGTCAAAGGTCACGGACACGAAGTTGGAGTTTCCTCCGGTGTTTCCGTTGTCATCAAGAGCACTGGGAGTGGGAGATGCATTTATAATGTCTATTATTACATGATTTATGTAAGAAGGTTATAGAGGCATGTAACTTCCTTGATCTACGTTGACACGATTCCTGTAATAATCTAGAAATAAAATGTTAGCAAGAACAGAAACTGTGCAGCCATCCGCTTCTCTACATCTAAACACTCAGTACTTTGGCGGGAAAAAGTACATGGAAGTTGAACACTGGCTTTCTGTTGTATTAAAGAGGGGCACAGAAGCTTAGCATATCCTTGCGGAAATATTCAGAACTGCATTCAACTACGTGACGGCAAAGACGACGTGACGGGCACCAGAACCTGGATATGCGCTCGCCTATGAAGGTTTTTCTGTCGTAAAATAGGCTACAACAGCTAAGAATATCCTTGCGAAAACACACAGAACCGCATTAATGATGGCAAAACTATGACTTTGTCGTCTTTGAGGGTCTTTCCTATGACAAAATGAACGAGAGCTTAGCTTAAAACAACCTAGCGGAAACACACAGAACTGCAGAAACCTACGTGACGGCAAAGACGATGGTCTTGTCATCCGTGAGAGGCACCAGAACCTGGATGTACTCGTGAGAACCGGCTGGAACCGGATTGGTCAGGCTGCCGCTGGTTACCATGGAGCCGTTCACGGGCGCGGCGCGGTCGAACCCGGCACGGAGAGACTTGGTGTCACGGCTCATGCGCATGTCGTACTGGGAGGCTAGAACACAGACAGACAGACAGAAAATGAATGATAGTAACAAGACTGCACTCATATGATCATAGAGTAGAGTTGAGTTTCCTTGGGCCTGGTAGGAAACGGATGGTTCCATTTTAGGCCGCTTTTCGCTTCTACGTCACAGTTATTTCCAGTTTGTGGGGGTTGTCCAGAGCTCGGTCATCAAAGTACACTTTGTGCCGCCGCATGAGCCTTTCCAGCCTCTCCTTGAAGCAATTTTTTGGTGGGAGAAACCACTACTGTCTCGGGTAGGCGATTCCACCAGGGGATTACTCTGACACTGAAGAAGTGCGCTTTTCTGTTACTCCTTCGTACGCGTGTTTTTCTCTTTATTATATACACTGGCCATTTAACCGTCTTCAGGGATTCCTTGACGTACTGAGATACTAGGGGAAAATGACTGACGTAAAAAGAAAGTACCGGTTTAATCTTCAAACATTCTGTCATTTGTTTTCAACAAAATGTGCACATTCTCCACCTACGGTTTGGCCGTTCCCAGGAATAAACCCATTCACTGGCATAAGATCTTTGGCCAAATTTCTCTTCTTTTTTTCCAGCAATTCAAACAGTCTTGTAGAGACCAGGTTAAATATAGTTATGATGTGTCATAAAGTGTTATGGAGTGTCAACTTTCTGGTTCTTAAAAGTAGTAAACCACCGTAATGTTCTTACCTTGTCCTTGGTCATAGTCGTCGCCAGGCGCCGTCCAGCGAAGCAGCACGGTCCGGTCCGTGTAGGAGACCTTTTTTCAATCAATCAAAGAGCTTTATTAGCGTAGCAGACTTCATGTGGCATGAGCTGAAATGGTCACTAACGCGCAATATTTAAAATTGAAAGTGTTAAAAACATAACGGACAAGAATATCGACATTTAGAACTGCACATTGCTTAAAATACGAACATAAATAGTCATCATTCTTGAATAATGATTTTAAAAAGATTAGAAATGACATTACGGTTGGCGAGCATTGCAACTGTGTGGAAGACTTCATTAAAGAGCATTATGGAGGACTGTGGCTTGACATAGGAAGGATCGTTTGTGCCTTTTAGTCCTGCATTTTGGAAGTGTCCGCTGATAGGAATAGACCGATCCCAAAACCCGCCCTCTGTTCGATCATGGTTCTATTTCGAACACCTCCGTCAAAAATAGCCATTTCTGTCCAATGGGGCAGTTTTTGACGGAGGTGTTCGAAATAGACTAGGGGATTCTATCTGTTCGATATGGCGTTCGACAGGATCGGTCCATTGCGTAATGTTCTTAAAGTCTCTACACTCCTACCTTAACCACCTCCAGGTCGGTAATGCGGGACGGGGGGAAGCCGTCCTCGGGCTTGTAGTCCAACAGCTGGAACACGCCTGCCGCCGACTGGCGCTCGAACGACTCCACCGGCTGGTACGACGTCGTGGAGGTCGGCGCCTTGGCTGCAAGATTCAAGATAAAACCAGTTTGAACAACTCTAACCTGGTAACCGCCCCATCGAGAGCTCGCCGCCATCTCTACGGTGTTAAGAGTGTGGCTCACCCGCCCAGTTTATAAAGGTGGATTCTCACTGCACTTGGGGCACCTGTGCGACAATGTGGGGTTCGCAGATGACTTTCAGAGATAAAGAACGAATTTTCTTCCGTTTTGTGTATTTTGTTGTCTTTTCAGTCATACTTTTACGCATTACGCAATATCTAAATTGCGAAAATAACACAACAGTGCCGCATTGACCGAATCCCGCAGTGCCGCACCGGTGCCCCAAGTGCAGCGAGAGTCCACCTTAAGCGCACGCCGCGCACGCTTCAGCTTTCTGGTTTGCCTTCTTTCAGTGTTCTACATCCGCTTTCACTCGCTGCTTTTGTGGGTAAACTTATATGACAGAGAAAAGATTCACGCGCTTAAAAACAGGCACATTTACGAAAATCATGAATACATCTACAAGCCAAAGCCGTGCATCTTTTGAATACTAGACTGACAGGCAACCTACATGGGTCCATGAAAGGCGCTGCGGCAATTGCGACGCTTGTCTTGAGCTGATCCTGCCCGAACGTCCGGACACGGACTAGCGCCCTGTCGCAGCCATCTCTACTGTGGCTCGTCCGCCCAGTTTATTAGCGCACGCCAGGGAAATTTTAACAATTGGTGATGATAACGCAGAGATGACTGAAGAGACTCGCCGCCTTCAACAAACCTACGCTTAGCACGCTGGGTCAGGTAAACGCCTCTAAGCCTAAAATAGGAGAATGGTGACCAGGTTATGCGCTTAAAAACAGGCACCAAAATTATGAATGCATTTTACAAGCCAAATCCTCGCATCTTTTGAATACTAGATTGAAAGGCAACCTACATGGGTCCTGGAACGGCGCTGCGGACCCGGCGACGCTTGTCTTGAGCTGCGCCTGACCGTCGGGGTTGGTGACGGCGGCGGAGACGGAGTAGCGCCCCACGCCTGTGAACTGGGTGAAGTAGGCGGAGTACGTGCCGTCATTCCTGGTCAAGTCAGCTCCTGGGGAAGGTAGGAAACGTTAGGCGTAATATAAGCTAAGGGCACAACCCACCGTACGTGCAAATAAGTGCTGTCTACGTGCCAAAACGTGGGCAATCCTTTGGGATCCGTAAGTGGTAAGTACCGCCTCCGTACGAACTCGTAGGTAATCCGACGGATTTTGGGGCACATGCAGACACGCCGTAGAACATAACGTGCAGGCAAAACTTTGTGTGCCATCGAGTTGCGGATTCGCCCTGACGTGCCAGTCGTTTCACACGTTTTCAGAAACACGTGGCGGACGTGGGCTCCCCCAAAAACGTACGGACAAATTACACGTACGGCGGGTTGTGCCCTTAGCTTTAGTTTTACTTTCAAACTCACGATTGCAATTGCACAATCAACATGGCCGTTCCTTAACGGGACTGAATTTCATTGATTTTTACATACTTTCTGTCTCGTAAAGCATTGCAAGTACTTCAAATACAAACAAACTCTAAAATTTGACATCCACGATTAAAAGAATGTTCAAAGAGCTTTACATGAACATGGACAAGGACATGGACATGTAGGGGTAAGCTAAAATTCTGATTCTAGTTCATTAATAAAAGACAATTCAAGTTATGATGACTCAGAGCTGTATCTTTGTCCACGAGTCGAAATGAGTTTTTTTCGGTCGGTCTTGTCCCGCGTCATAGCTTGTGGCCAGTCGTCAGCTATTTTAAAGACATCGCTCTGATTTTGTTCAAGATCAGAGAATTGGTCGAAAATTACGTGAATCTTGTTATGTTGGGAAGCGGTTGAATGGAGTATTCTGCGTGAAGCGTTACCTGCGCCATCGTCCCTGAGCTGTAGAGTGTAGGAGTTCTGCTGGTTGTCAGGACCCTGCACGGTGGCCATCACGTGGGCTCCGACGATGGGAGACAGACCCTGCGTCACTTCCGCGTACACCACTGCCTTGGGCGGCCACACCTGCGTGACGTTATCAAGGGATTTAATGCCACATTGACAATATATCAAAGACAATGTGACAGATTGTCACTCCATTTTCTTAACCCTATAGAAGGTGGCCCTTAAGGCTCTATTAGTAAGAGACTTGTCGAGGCTAAATAAAGACATATACATGTAAAAACTTATATCAACGCTACTACAACCATAAAGACTAATAGAAGGCAACGTCATTTGTTGATATTTTTATTATTATTTTTTTAAAGATTACTGAAAGTGGTTACATTCCTCTCAGAAGGTATACTGACGCGCTGTACACCCGGTTAGTACCGATTATTTTGGGAGAAATAGACGCCGAATGCTAGACGTGACCACACCGACAGGTCCCCGACGGTATCCGGCAGACCACGGGGACAGATGTATAGC
Organism: Branchiostoma floridae; assembly: GCF_000003815.2. Lineage (NCBI taxonomy): Eukaryota > Metazoa > Chordata > Leptocardii > Amphioxiformes > Branchiostomatidae > Branchiostoma > Branchiostoma floridae. The sequence goes on along the minus strand of NC_049992.1, from coordinate 4,772,622 downwards.
TTCAGAGCTCGGCCGGGGCTACGAGCCCTATGGACACAAGTGCAAATAGGACCATTGATCAGGATCCGGACTGGTTTGCGAGGGGTGTGCGGGAGGCCATCCAGATCCGTCGACAGAAGAGCACTTTGAACAGGGACAGGGGCGACACTATCTAAGACCTGTGTATGACTGTGTCTTGTCACGTGACAATGTCCATCAAACGTCACATGACAGAGAAACCCCAAGATGAGACCGGGTTGACAAAGAGACAGAGTTCGTCTCGAAAGCTTCCCCAGCTAATTGAGCTTAAGTTGTGTGTATGTTGTTTAAATCTTTGTCAAAAGCACCATGGAACTACACAGTTTGTTCGTACTAAGAATGGAATAGTTTAAGGGTCATTCGCTACAAACTGAATAAAAAGACAGACAAACACCTGCAGGTCCGAGTTGCTGAGCCAGGCGTTGGCCGTGATGGGCGGTTCGGCGGCGGACGGGCGGGAGTTCACGGTCAGGACAACACGCTGGGCGCTGGGGGCGGGGTTCCTCACGTGGATCAGCCAGCTACCAGCCTACACAGCAAACGAGAAAGAGCAACAGTTACTGTATATATTGTAACAAGAGTTCATTTATTACATGACGACTTATATATGGTTTGCATCCTGTTTGGTCGAATTGGACCAAAATTGTAGCACACGAACCTGCGCCTTGCCCTGCAGTTTCAGTGTGGCTATTTTGGCCTGGTCGTTGTAGAACACCTGGACAGACGAGTTGGTGTAGACGGTCCCGCTCGGGCTCGTCACTGTCCACTCAACGCTGCTGTTGTGAGTCCAGCCGAAGCTGAACTCCGTGTTCTCTCCCACAGACGAATCGAGAAGGACCGTGGCGTTGAAGCTCTGGCCGGACTCAAGCTTCACGGCGTTGCTGTACAGCTGTGAGGAATAAACATTACAAAAGCTGGATGATATTTTTCAATTAGATGAAAACAATTATTTTCCAATAACTACATATCATTAGCAGATATCAATTGGCGGAAACAAGAGTGTGTAGCCTTCATCATTATGCACATGAAAAACATAGTTTAGCCAACCCTGAAACCTTAAACAAGTTTGGCCAAATATATCATAAGTCGTAACGTCAGTGTGGGTTCATGCGTGCGTTAATATGTTCAAGTCCGTATGAGGTCCGTATGAAAAAAGTAGCCTCTATCAGGCTCCACAGGTCGCTGGGAATATGATAGAAATTGGACAAATATGACCAGATAGCATGCCAGAGAAATTACTTGGTCACAAACCATACTCCTCGGACAGCTAACTCCTTTGTCATGTTATTTTTCTATGACTGTGTGTTCTACTGTAACAGTTGTTCTTGCCGCCGAAACGCCAACGCTTAAGACGAGTAGACATACACGGTTAAACGGAAGTTTTGTAAGGTTTGTGATGTTAAGCTTGTGAATGTATCTTTACTACTTTTAGATTACTTTTAATTGTAAATCACTCTGCATTTCCGCCGATGTAGGTTACTACTGTCTTGCAATGACGTAATTAATCCTTCAAGACAGAAAAAAAACCGGCTTACCTGCAGTGAGCTGCTTGCCCTTGCCGCGGCACTGTTCTGTACCCTGACGGCCTCCCTCAGACCCTCCTCCAGGGAGTTGGAGTTGGCTGCTCCGGAGAAGAAGAAGGCCCTACCGTGTGTGGAGGCGGCAACCTCCTCCATCCTGTGGTCAGCGCTACTGGAGTATGTTACGCTGGAAAGGCGGGAAAGTAACAGCAGTTATGAACCGTAGTTAGACTGCTCTACAAGCAGAGGTTAGGCTCCGGCTGTATTTAAGGCGTTTTTATCGGGCTTTCTATTTTGCACCCTTTTTGTTGATGTCTCGCGGCGGCCTTTGTATGTGGCACTGTAAACGGCCGCGAGACATCAACAAAACGGTACTCTTGGAGCTCGAGAATAGGGTTAGATGGTCCATAGCAAGTACCAATGTTGTGCTATTGGCTAGGCAAGAAACACCAATCCAATGGTCTCACTGGGCTGAAAATGAGTGCCTAGCTGACCCACAAAAACATAGACGAACGTATAAACTTGACAATGTTTGCATGACCAATATAACAAAGTCCTTACAATATAGAGTTTATTTGAGTGGTGGCACTTTCCCCCTACCAGCTACATGGGTGTTTTAGTTCAAATATGTGATAGGGAATAACTGAAGAAAGAAAGACTGTATGTTTGCCTGGTTGATCCTACCTGTGCACAGTGACCCCAGCGGCGATCAGGTGCTGTGTAGCCTCGTCGAGGTTCGGGCTCACGCCTGCGCTCTCGTCACCGTCGCTAAGGATGATCACTATGCCTCCGGCGGGGTCTGCACCATTCACGCTCAAGACCTAGGGAAAAATCCCGAAACGAGTCAATATCTTCTACACATGCAAGACACACATTCCGTTAGGGGTCAGACTTACCACTGAAGATGGCCTACATATGCTCTAACTTCTACATGCGTTCAACCAAGGAGCTTTCTGTATAAAAGCTCCTTGTTTCAACTAGGGATTCCCCTATCCAGCCTCGTTTTGGTGCATGACCCTGGGTGACCCCGCAAAATCCAAAATGGCCGCCAATCTGAAAATAACTCTATTGTGGGGATTCCTAATATAGTAGCTGCAGTGCATAGTGGACCAGTCATTTTTTTGTCCTGAAGAAGACAGGTGGTCATAGAAACGTCGGCTCTGCAAAAAAATATGGTTGCGAAGAAAATACTTTGTTCTGTATATTTTTCCAGTTTGCTGTTTCGACAAATGTCTCGACAAATACCTCTAAAGCCTCCATCAGTCCACACCCGATGCAGGTGGCGCCGTTAGCCTCGTTCGGCACGACGTCGGCGATCTCCTGACGGTCCTCTTCGGTAACGATTTCGGTCAGGTCCAGCAGTCGGGTGGCCCACTGGTCGAACTTCACCATGCCGACGTGCGAGCCGTCGGGGATCCCCTCACGGACCAGCTTGTAAACCGTCTGGTGCAGCAGCGAGCGCCGGGGAGTGCTGATAGACACGTCGTCGATCTGAGAGGAGGTATGTACTGTTTATTCACCGCAAGTAGATGAGATTTGGGAACATAGAGATACAGAGATAGAGAGAGAGAGAGAGAGAGAGAGAGAGGCGAGCGCTGGACGAAAGAAAGAAGGAAAGAAAGAAAGAAAGAAAGAAAGAAAGGAAAGGAAAGAAAAGAAAGAAAGAAAGAAAGAAAGAACAACTAAGAACACGGAGACACACGGTCTAGTGCAGTAGCGAGCGCCGTTGATGAAGACATGAAGAAGGCAAAAGATAGAGAGAGGTTGAAGAGGTAGGGGGAGTGGGAAGGATAGGAAGAAAGATCGGCAGAGAGAGGGAGCGAGAAAGACCGAGGCGAGGGAGTGAGAGGAGAGAGGAACAGAATAGAGTGAGAGATGAGAGAGGCAGAGAAAGTGGAAACAGAAAGAAAGGAAATAGAGATGGAGAGTGGAGGTAGAGAGAGGTAAAGAGGGAGGGAGACCGAATGAGAAGGTGGGGGATTGAGGGACACACAGACGGAGAAAGAGTCCATACTGCCTGAGATGTCGAACACCAACAAGTAGCGCGGTTAGAGAGAGGGACAGGCAGTGACACACAAAGAGACACAGGGAGATACAGTGATAGAGAGACAGAGAGAGTGAGACGGTGATACAGACATAGATAGAGATTGATATTAAGTACTGACCGAATCCATACTGCCGGAGATGTCGAACACCAGCACGAAGCGCGGCTTACGAGCCTTCACTATGCGGAAGGTCGGCTCCGTGGAGGCCACGGCCCGAGCGGTGTTGATCTGGGTACCTGTAGACACACACGTTTTCATGTTACATACGTACAGCGCTACGGAACACATCAAGGTGTGATGCTGACTATAGAGAGATGGATGCAGATCATATGGTGTGGAGGGCGACGCAGATCTCCATTTCTATAGCACTCGGGCCACACAACTCTGAGTGAGTGAGTGAGTGAGTGAGTGAGTGAGTGAGTGAGTGAGTGAGTGAGTGAGTGAGTGAGTGAGTGAGTGAGTGAGTGAGTGAGTGAGTGAGTGAGTGACTGACTGACTGACTGACTGACTGACTGACTGACTGACTGACTGACTGAAGAAACGTTACCGTCTGGAGCCGTGAAGTCCTCGGTGCTGGTGACGACGTCCCAGGTACTACGGCCGTCACACACACGGTTCTGCTTGTTGGGTGCGTCCGCGTTGTGAGCGTGATCGCCATCGGAGTCGTCACAAAAATGGTCCACCTGGTGAACGAAAACAAAACATCGTCATTGTGTTTGTCTCTTTGTTTTGTAAGGAGCAGATCCTAACGCTGCTATCAAACGTAGCGAGTGGCCAAGCTAGGGTAGCTTATGTTACCGCTGCCACCAAATGTAGCGAGTGGCTGATTTAGGGTAACTTATCCAACCGCTGCCACCAAATGTAGCGAGTAGCCGAGCTAGGGTAACTCATCCCACTGCTGCCACCAAATGTGGCGAGTGGCTGAGCTAGGGTAACCCATCCCACCGCTGCCACCCAATGTAGCGAGTGGCCGAGCTAGGGTAACTCTTCCCACCACTGCCACCAAATGTGGCGAGTGGCCGAGCTAGGGTAACTCATCCCACCGCTGCCACCAAATGTAGCGATTGGCCGAGTTGAGGTAACTCACCCCACCGCTAAAAAAACAAATGTAGCGAGTGCACGTGGCCGAGTTAGGGTAACTCATCCCACGCTGCCACCAAATGTAGCGAGTGACCAAACTACCATGGTCCAGGTGTATTGGATTACACACACAGAACTGACTTGACCACGAGGGGCGGTCGTCTTTATTGTCCTTTCGAGCTAACATAAACCAGATCGAGCTAACATAAACCAGATGGCAGATGGTCGCTGTTTCTTCAGTTTCTACTATATTCAGCACCAAGGACAGGGTCAAAACGTAAACGGGCATTGGGATGAAACGCCACCTTGTGGATTGTAAATGAAGTGCAGTCAGCGTTGTGACAAAATTGTATTTTTTTACTCTCACTGTCTTGTCTTTTTTTATCATCTACACATCATTATGAGCTAAAATGGAAGGGAAGAATTAGAAGCATCAAATGTAGATTTGAATTGCTTTAGATTCCATGATTAGCCAATTTCGTTGTGAATAGGAATGAATAGTGACACCACTCGCTCGTTGCTATTGACGACCACCACAACAAAACCTATGGGTAGCTCTTTAAAAAGCTATGTTTCTTGGAAACTCTGCGTTCCTCCTTTATTTTAATCTCAATGTAGTTATTTCTTATATATCTATGTGGAGAAATGCCGTACAGTTATAGATTTGATGCAACCACCAGTTACAACGGTCTGTGCTGGTAAATTAGCCAATTCAGCACGTTTAAACGAGTTATATAAATAACCATCGGGATCAAAGTACTCCATATGTCCATTCATTCTAACCTATTAACTTGTCGACTAAATGACTGCTCAAGTAGTCCAACAAATGGACGATCGTTTCAGGCGAACGCGAGGTCGACGACCCCATGAAAAACTCTGCCATCACGTCTATTGACCAGAGACCACACGCCAAACTTCCGTAGGGACCGGTTGTCCGAGCTTCTGGCATGTTAATCCCATCTTAAACACATTATTCACAAGTCTGTAGTCCTTTGCAAATCCTGTCAACACTTTCTCCGTCAGCCGCTTTCTTCTCTTACGTAAATTGTCAGTGTTCACTACAATGGTAATGTAAATTGCCAACACAAAATGTTGTTACTAGCGTTTCCAACTCATGTCGACACTATTTCAGGTAGTTTTCTTTCTTGTTTTGCGTAAACTGTCAACAGGTTTGTCAACACCCCCACCTCACGTACCTGTCTGGAGCACGATTATAGACGAGATAAAGATATTGTCTTATCAAAACGCGTGACAAGTAAGAAGAAACACCGACACACGAATCCAAACTTACACCTAAGTCGACCACAAACAAACGCAATCCCCCTATAATAGGCTCCTGTCCGCTCAAAGGGTTGAGATGGTTACAGGTCTAGTGAGGCACTTTTGTCTTTTGACTGGTGTTTGCAGAACGAATTGTCACATTTATCCTGTAGGTGACTTTGAATTTGTACATTAATCTTGCCATTGTAAAGACAAAACAAAGTCATTAGACAGTGGGTGAGGTGTTTCAGAAAAATGAAGAATCATTAGTTTACATATTTTGTTCCGTAAGACTAGCAGAGGGTCAGATTTCTTCATCTTGTAGTTTGGAGTTTTTCACTTGTTATCACAAACACTACATGAATGTTGTTCCAAACGTTTCCATACAAGTCCTTGGCAGGCCCTAAAGGACTATAAACTGCTGACAAGGGTCGATAATAGGCGTACGTTAGCAACTCTTGGAGGGAATTTTGCGATTGTATTTTATATACTAGAGGGCAAGTGTATAAACCACTGACAAAAAGAGTTGCCATGGCTCGGAACCTATGAGTATAAGCTGGCGCCATTGAAAAATTCGTCTGTGCGTTCTTCAGGTGCGAACTCTGAAGAGAGAAGAAACAATTAACTTGCGCTATATCAAGTTATACATGGCGTCCTGTGGTCTTGTGATTAAGGTAGAACTCAAAAGTCCTGGGTTCAAACCCCTGATGGGTCATGATGCTGTAGTGTAGCTAGGTTACGGACTTCCTCTCGAATGAGGCGTTAATCATGTGGCTTTTTTAATTTGCTTTCGGACAGACGAGGACAATGTGTCACTGCACAAGTTCGTAACTTATATTAACAGTGCCACGTACAAAATACAGACAGAAGGTAAAGGTAGTCTTTTCTTTTACCTCCCAGGCCGAAGTTACTTTCCTATTTTAACACCTTGGTGAAGTGAGGAATGCCGTGTAAAGTTCATTTCCCAAGGGCACAACGTCGAGGGCACGGCGGGTATCGAACTCTGGACCTCTAGATGTGCCACACACGACGCCACTTAGGCACCACGCACCAAAGGGCCCAGTATAGACCTTGAACTTCGTCTTTCCTAGACCTTCCCATGTGCCAAATGTCATCCCAATCCGTGCAGAGGTTCTTACGTTAAGTTACGCTACAGGTACGCTTAAACGCACATATGGACAGACGCACAGACAGACAAACACGTGCATAGACATCCATGACAAGCAATACCTCTATTTTCACGCAAGGGTCGCTGGTCGGGGTACGTTAGTGACTCTTGGAAGCCTTTTTGTACATGTGACTATGTATATAATCTATGAACTGGACGACGAAATCGACAATTAAGTGACCTGGAAGGGGAATAACACGCACACAGACATCCACAACAAAAACAGAACCTCCATGTTCACGGAGGTAAACAAAACAACCTTACCGCGTCGAGGAACTGCATATACATGACGGAGCCGTGCCCGGAGCCCCCCTGGTTCAGGTACGGGAAGAACTGGCACTCCGAGTCGGGCAGGCCCGTGGCCGAGTCCATGCTGCACCGCCCGCCCGTGCGGTAATTACTGCTGTACCCGCGCGTGTTGATCTTACAGCCTGGAAGGAACGGAAAACAGGTCTTATTCAATATATATACATAAACAGAGTAGCTACACGCATAGTACGCAATGTATATAGACATCTCGAACTGTCGACTTTTTCCATTTTATCTTGATTCTTCTTTTAGAGATAGATAAAGGAACAGATGGATAAATGGATAGATGGATGGAAGGACGGATGATGGACGCATGGATGGATGGATGAAGGGATAGAGGGATAGCGAAATAGATTGATTAATAGTTTGATAGAGATAGATATCTCATGTATACATGCAAATTTAAGCACTTTCTTATGTACTGTCCTGGATTTTCCAATGCAGAAATTACGACATTTCAATAATATATAGAGTTAGATTTGGTTATTTGATACAGCAAAATCTACCGTTCTTTATTCTCATCACTGCTATTTCTGACACGCTATTCAATCTATTTCAAAGACAATGTTGCTTAGTGCACCGTTCATTCAGATAGTTATGACAAGTTGCCATGGCAACAGCATCCGTTGATTGTACTGGTTGACAGAGCCAATAAAAAAATCCGTCATCAGCAACAAACAAGTTTACATTTCTCACTTTCCCGAGTGGACACGTCTTGATAAATGTGATGAAAAACCCCCGACCTTTTGACCCCGCCATTTAATAGATCGATAAGGATTGATAAGAATTGATATAAAGGTGGGGCTATGACGTATATAGAACACTAGACTGGGCGTCAAAGTGCAACGTTCAATTAAAGGTTATCAAGAAGTACACCAAAATCCAATTATACCGCCCTTTCTTTAAATAAAGTAAGATAAACAAGCATGATATTGACCCAACAAAAATCAATAATGAAAATAATCGTAAGGACTCAGATCACCTAAATGGTCGATAATTCATATAGTTTATAGTATGATGATGTTTAAATCGTGTTCAGCATATCTTGTTTGACCTGAAAAAAATGAAGGCTGCCACCTGTGAGCGGTCGAACGTTTGAATACAGATTTTCTGTCTCATCTAATGAATTGTGGTCAACGTCAAGCCCATGACAGCCCCCTGAGGAATGCCCTGACCCCCCTATGGGTTATTTGTCCACCTGCAGACACGAGTAGCGGATTATTGCCCAGCTACAGGAGTCGGCAGAAAAGCGCCAGATAAGAACAAAGTGTGTGGGCCGGTCAACATGTAGTCTCGTTCAGACTTCTGTAGGGTCTAAAGAAACAGGGTTTTGAACATTTTGTCACAGAAAATACCCAATGTGTGACTCTAGCCCGACTTCATCGCGATTCTATTTGCCCTTTCACTGGTCATGTAATATAAGGAGGCGCTCCATTGAACCCTAGACAGTAAAAGTTTGTGTTACCCTTGAAGTTATGATGGGAATATCGCGAAAAACGTACAAGTATGACTTAAAAGACAGCAAATCACGCGAAGCGTAAAAAACAGCGACCAAAGGCGTTTAGTGGAGACTAGTTTGGACCGACCAACACTTCAAAGGTTTCTCCAGATGTCTTTTTGTGTGCTTAAAACAAATGGTGGCACTTGACCAAATACAAACGTACTGTGGATACTGTGCCACAGGCTTTAGCCGGCAAAGAGAGTTACAGATCTCATAATTTGCTTATGTGTACCTTTAACATCGACGTAACTCCTATGACAAATAATTCGTCCATTTGGGGTATTTTTCCATCAATCAATTTGTGTTCCACTACAGAGAAGACCAAGTTGACTTTCCTTTCCCTGGACGACTTTTAAACCCCTTTCGCAAATCAGTCAGCCTATCTGGACAATATCTACTGCTTATTTCAGCCAAAAAATCGTTCCTGGAAGAGACTATGTCGACACGGCGCCGCGTGGACTGCCTCGGGAGGTCTCGTGTTGACTTAACCATATTCTTTACCCAGCGGAGTGATCTCAATGGGTATGTTACACCGATCGTTCTATAAACAGTAAACAGACGCTCCAGGGGACACAAGAACGTGGGCGACTCAGTGTCGCCTTCCAAATCTTCCTTACAAAAGGGAAAATATAGAACATTCATATATCGATATCTTGTTGTGTGTGGTTACTACTGTATAGATTCGTTTACCTGTCTAGCTTTTGTTCACGATCCGAACATGTCGCGACAAACATTATAACTGCGACGGCGGCTCTCGGGACAGGCAGAAGAATCAAGAATTTACGATTTGAACTTTTTGATATGTTGATAATAAAACATTGATAACAACCATGTAGAGAGGCTTAGACCACCCAACAAATGACTTAAACTTCTTTAAGGACTTGAGAGAGTGTCAGTTGACCCTATTCCGGGTCCTTTGGCAGTCGACATGTTCGCATGCGTTAGGCATTGGAGAGAAGAAAGGAATGGGTTGGGTGTCAAAATGTTGGTGTCATTTCTATAAATTCCCCTATTCAAAACGTGTACTGTTTTCGTCGTCGATCGCCTTTTTGATCGTGTAATTTGATGGACACGTACTTTCTTTCACTACTGTCAAATCTGCACTACTGACGACCTCTGAACTGGCCGTTGTGATCACCTTTGGTTACTTTAAGCGCCCAACAAAGAGTAAAGGATCCTGCCAATAGTGTCTACTTGTCTTCTGTAGCTTAAGTAGTCACAAACAATGTGGTTGTGTTTTCTTGCCGTACATTTTGTTTTTCTTTTGGCTATACTTTCCTCTTTAAAGATCTTTACCTGCCTCGTGGCGAAAGGACGATTATAGATATGTACCTGTGACGGTGATGCGGCCATTCTCGTTGAAGTAGAAGTTGGGGTATCCTTCCGCCGGGATGCCGTACTCATCAAACACACCGTAGCGGAGATGGCCCCACTCGTGGATAAACACACGGCCTGGGTAAACAAGCAAACAAACAAACAAACAAATTAATTAATTAATCAAAACACAAATAATCAATAGATAAAAGTGCCGGATGAGGTACCATCTATTGGGTCAGTTAGTCTTCACTCTTCAGGGGAGGAGCTTTTTTGAACATGATGCTCCTGACTTAATTAAGGAGAGATGTTGTCCATACTTAGCATAACCCACAAAATAGAAAACATTTTAACTTCGTACATCGTACTTCGTACATTAGGTCCACCCCATGTACGAACTTAGCGTAGCTACGTCACAGATAATTGTCGACGTTTCCCGAACTTTGCCGACAGCGGTTGTCGGAAGTTGTCGGAAGCTAGAAGTTGTCGGAAATTACGTGTGACGTAGGCTGATCCAAACTTCGTACATTTCACCCATTTCTGGACATGTATGATGATTTCCAAACCAGCGCCCGACCTAGCCTCCATAGCAGGCTCTCTATGGCCTTTTTTGGCACTTTTGCTGGCCATTTCTTTTTGTACTGGGTCGCTGATTGCTGGCCTCTCTGATAGCCGGCCATTTCTAAAATGGCCGGCTATCAGAGAGGCCGGCTATCAGCGACCCAGTACAAAAGCAAAAGTGCCAAAAAAGGCCACAGAGAGTCTGCTATGGAGGCTACGCCCGACCGAGGAACGAAAAGTGTTATGTAAATGACAATAAACACACAACTTACAAAATCATTTATGAGCATGATTTGGGTATACTTGTTTAGTACACTTTTTTCCGTTAGGTTAGACATCCTGGCAAACAATATTTAATGGCATTCCAATCCCTACAACTGGACAAATATTTTCCATTTATAGATAGTTGTAGGAATTGAATTGCTTTGTATTTTTCGTTTCGGCACACTGTCCGGCGGTACCAGGATTCGACAATGTTACCCTGCTGTTACATCTAAAGAATTTGCTACTTTCTGTTCGATAGTTAAACTTAACTACATCCTGGAAGGCGATAATCCTCACTGTGAGCAAGTAGGCAAATATATATACGATTGTTTATACCGTAGAACCGATAGTTTAAATGACATGCTAGACCCTTTATGTTGATGTATCCATACCTATAGATATCCATATATATATATGTTAAGTTGTACTGTAGGTAGTTGTTATACACGTAGACCTTACGAAAGTCGCTGTACTTTTGTCGTGTCAATAAAGATTGTTGTTGTAACTTTGACGTGGCCTTCCAGTTTTAACTTGGCGATAATTGTGAAAAAAATGTCAACATATTTTCATTGTTATCGTATCGTCCTCCCGTCGTTTACCTGAAGTTCACATTGACCTTGACCTTCCCCCAGACTGTTTAGTCCCATTACTGCACCTGTGCTTGTTCTATCTGCCCTTGGACTTCAGACGATACCAAACTATGCGGCTATCCGTCACTCAAAAATGTTGGAAAAAAGCAACCTGAGATAACCCCGCAACCCTCAAACTGGGCACTGGAACGTTCGTGTCTTTTATTAATGGACAATAACGAAGAGCTGGATTATACCACAGTCACATGAAACGGGGGCCCAGTCGGAACGAAAAGTACAATGCAAAAGACAACAGTACATTTGTGCATATTCCTTGATGGACAGTTCTATTTTTCCTTTCCGTAAACATCCGCACCAGGCCCCGGTTTAACTAAAGGCTGTCGGAGCCAATCGTTGGAAAGCGACACAGGGCGGACACAAACGTCACCACGTAAGTCCAAAAGAATCTCAACTTCTTGAAGTGAAAACAAAATCCCCTAACTTAAAATGGCATATCTTATAGGAAAATTTGCTTCTAATTGAATCAAACCCTAACAATGCCCCGTGTCCCAAGCAATGATCTGGGCAGTCAACTGTCATAACAATGCCCTCATTTGCTGTTAGAACAGTTAATGATCACAAGTAGATTACAAATCCCCAGCTTTGTACTGTTTACAATTTGCTATCCAACACAATTGTCGTGGGGTAGAGCGAGGAAAACTTTGGGAAATTTCCCAACGTGGTACGTGTTTAGGATGACTTCATGTATGCAAACAAGACAAAAAAATAACGCCGCACTAAAACACGCCACCTTTGACAGGTCTGAGAAGGATGTGTAACGAAAACGCTCTGTTTGTGCCCACCGTTTCGTGATAAGAACACCATTAGTGTGGACCAAACAAGCCGACCCTACCGACCCCCTGTACAGGCCTGGCACATAAACAACTTGTACACGTACGCAATAAACAGTCTGGTACCGCAGAGATAACTACGTGAACTTTTGTTCGATTCTCTATCTCTTTCATTTTTCTGCAATGACCAGGATTGTCATGAAAAATACACAACAGCTGTTATCGCGTTCCTCTAAAGGTATCATGTGATACATTGCGTTGAAGTTTGCGTTGCGTTTGTACCCCTTGTCTTTTCTACTCTGTGGTCAGCTTTTGATAAGATCAAAGACTACTTCAATGTTACGGGTTACACAAACAGGACTGGAAGCACACATCTTCTCCTATAACTTAGTCACTGAAATGCCATGTTTGAATAATTGGTTGTAGAAGATTTTTAAGACATTTGCTTGCTTGTTACGAGTTTAGAGACAGAGTTGCACTTCACAATGTGGCATTTGGACATATGAATCAACAAGTTCAATCGACATTTCTGCCTCCTACTAAAACTGGTACATATCCATGGACAGCCCTCGAAGTCGACGTCACATAGCTGAGGGAAAATTATCAAGATTAGACTGGAATAAAGTTAGTTGCCTCATGGAAAAGATATGACTGTTTTTCTCCTCGTTTAGTTTATTTTGTTGTCTCAACGTTTGTCTTCCATCTATTAATGGCGAATCCTGTTTGATATATACTTAAATAAAGTTATACACTGCCGAGTTTCCTCAACATGGCAGGTCTGAGTACGACAAGCCCTTAGTCAATACACTGTAGTCAAGTAAATCCATATCGCTATCTTTGTTCAAGATAGTTTTTGTCAGACGTTTGGTCAGTCTTGTCATTCTCGCCACTTGACCACTGACCACCGGCTCGCATCTTGATATTCATCAAAATTTTCTTCACACATTGAGCTGACCACGTCTAGACGGTTTGGACACAAACGCAAACGTCGTCAGGGCGAAGTATTCTCCAGGCATAGCTTGGGTCGCGGAGATATAGTAGTGGTCAGGTTTTACCGGGAGCGAGTCTGTAAAAAGCCTGACCGCTACTTTATCTCCGCGAACCAACCTTTACTTGGAGAATCAGGGCGGAGGAGTCCTCGCCATATCTTCAACCCAGTTTGCGAGTAAAGTTTTGTTATTTTACGCAAAGAAGCCAGAACATGTATCTTACCTTGATTTGTAATGACCAATGTTCAATAGAACATAGCGGCACCCATAAAAAATAACATAACAAACAAACATCTGATCTGCAGAACCTACCCTTGCGGTCCAAACATGTAGGCAGTACAAACAAACAAACAAACAAGCAAACAAACAGACAGACAGACAAACAGACAAACAAACACCTGTAGAACCTCACCCGACGGTCCCCACAGAACGTCAGTACTCCTCAGAGGCACCTGGTCCAGGATGAAGCCAGCCGGGAGTGAGGTGCATGTACACCCCCTTCTCCCCACACCCGAAGAACGTCCTCACAAGCAAACAAACAAACATCTGTAGAACCTCACCTGACGATCCCCACAGTACTTCAGTGCTCCCCAGAGGTACCTGGTCCAGGATGAAGCCGGGAGTCAGATCCATGTACTCTCCCTTCTCCCCACACCCGGAGAACGTCCTCACAAGCAAACAAACAAACAAACAAACAAACAAACAAACATCTGTAGAACCTTACCAGACGGCCCCAACAGGACTTCAGTACTCCCCAGTGGTAAAACAACCAAACAGACAAACAGACAGACAGATGAACAAACAAACAAACAACAGTAGAATCCCACCTGACGGGCCCCACAGGACTTCAGTACTCCCCAGAGGCACCTGGTCCAGGATGAAGCCGGGAGTCAGGTGCATGTACTCTCTCTTCTCGCGCCGCACCCGGAGAACATCCTCACAAACAAACAAACAAACAAAGACACAAACACACAAACAAACAAACATCTGTAGAACCTCACCTGAAGGTCCCCACAGTACTTCAGTACTCCCAAGAGGCACCTGGTCCAGGATGAAGCCGGGAGTCAGGTGCATGTACTCTCCCTTCTCCCCGCACCCGGAGAACGTCCTGACGTACGGGTTGTGGTCGAACTCCGGGTTTGGCTCGGCGATGCGCACGTCGGAGGTGTCGTACGTCTCCCAGGTGGCGGACTCGTACTCGGGGCGATCCTGCCAGGTCTCCGGGACCAGGATGGACACCCCGCCGAAGTACGCGCGCTGGCGGGTCGTGATATGAAGGTACTCGGACGCGTCGGTGACGATAGACTGGAGAAGTAGAGAAAGGAGTTCACAATGATAATACGTCATTGCCAAAAACCAATTTCCTAATAATTCGTGCAATTTGTCGAGTATTTTTGACTAAATCGCAGTACTATTCCAACGGCTCCGCCAAAAAAACTCAGAACATTTTCTTAGAGATGAGCCAGGCCTAATCTTTGATCAGATCCCATGGTGACATTAGATAGTATCAGAAGTTGGCTAAGGATTACAGCCAGCCTATGGCTGTACAAAAATGTACATTTCCCACCGAAGGCTCTTTTGCCAGCTTTTGATACTATGTTATAAATGCCACCGTAGGATCTGCTTGGAGATTAAGCATAGCGATCATAGCGTCGATAAAAGACTCACAACCTTTTCTAAGTGTACATGGCCTAATCTTCAAGCAGATCCAACGGTGGCATTAGAACAAACAAATGTCTTGTAACGTACTATTGTCAATGGAAAATATGTAATACTCTCAATGTAAAAGAAAGCTACACAATTTAGTAAACAAATGAAAGAATGAATTATTAGTCTCTCAGTGATAGACTTTCGGAGGGGGTCTAACTTTTGAAAACTTTTTTGTCTTCAATCATACATTTACAGAAATGAAAATGTAAAGTCATGAATCCATTGGTCTACATTATAAAGTGACATGGATCGAAGTTGAATAGTCTTTCAAGGAAATATCTATCAATTTACAATTAATCTAAAGCGGCAACTCTGCCAGATTACAATGTCTACCCGAACATATATGTCAATGAGTCTTCCCACGAGTGATTGCAATGTGACAGTGTAAAATAAGAAATGTGACAAATGTACAAGTAGCTATTTTTATATGATCTGTTGCGAACTACCATCTAAAGATGCTTGATTGATAGTCATGACATTTTCAAACTCAGTCTATACAGTCTAGTGACACTGAAGAAGAGAGATGGATGTCACTTGAAACGTTGGGGGCAAATTTCCGTTATTTTTTATCCAGTTGTAGAGATTAGAATGTATTTGAATATTGCTTGACTGGATGTTTAACTTTCATAAACGTACCAGTCTATATACAGCTCTTCTTCCCCATGCTTTCTCTTTGCATAGTTACCAGCGCTAGAGTAACCCGGGAACGCTTATGGTCGTGAGGAGTTATCAATCAGATAACGGGCGGGCGATAAAGGATCTCACGACTTCTTCAACACGATACCGTAATATGTTGTCATATCAATTACTGTTGTCAATCAATCAATGTTGCCCAGAAACGGCATAAAGGTAAAGGTAAATGCGTAGACTTTCACAGGGGGTCCAACTTTTAAAAATCTAAACTCGTTTTTTTTCCTTTAACCATAGACTTTGCAGACTTCCTGAACACGATACCTGGTAATATGTTGGCATATCAATTAGTACTGTCACTCAATGAACAAAGAATGGCGATGTTGTTGCCATGAAACGGCATAAGGGTAAAGGTACATGTTGTAAATGCGTA
>NC_049992.1:4755221-4756165 GCF_000003815.2 Branchiostoma floridae | reverse complement strand
TAGCGGTATTGTTGCCTAGAAACGGTTCATAGAGATAAAGGTCATACAAAGCCTTTTTCGAGGCCGTAGAGCAGTTTCGTCGATGAAGGTTAGACATCCAGGTAATAAGAAACGCCAAAAAGCAGTTGCTCAAGCAACTGGACATGATTTTGGAAACGGTCAGACGTTTCAACTAGCATCCACTAGTTTTGTCACTGAAGAAAACTGTGTGACCTCTAACTGTTTCCAAAATCTTATCCAGTTGCTTCAGTAACTGCTTTTTGGCAAAGAGCAGTTAGTCGTTAATCTCCAAGCAGATCCTACGGTAGATTAAGACAGTATAAATAGCTGGCCGAGGAGTGAACCGGCCTAGGAGTGTGAATGTTTGCCTGACTCCCTTTGGCCGACTATACTCCTTGGCCAGCCTTGATACTATCTTATGCCACTGGTAATTCTGCCTGGAGATTGGTTGGTATCCACTGTGTCTAGAGCAAGGAATTAGAAAGTGCAGCCCAACCCCCTCCTTCCACAGTGACTACCTTTTACTTCCCCGGCCGAATTAAAGTCAGGTACCCATTGCTACACCTGTTTGCAGTGAGAAAAGTCGTATTAGAGCATTTCCTTATACCCCCCTCACATTAGGCGAAAATCGATCGGACGACGAGTCTGCGAGCTCTAAATTAGGAGGAGGCATGACCCTGTTGACGACGACGCAATGCCGCACACACTCCTTTCTCATCTTGCTCTTCCTGACCCCTACCCTTCTACCCAATATCATCAGGATTTTTTCAAGGCTTCTCGAGTTATGGCTTCCACAAAGAAAGGGACGCACACACTCCTTCCACTTCCGACCTAATGGAAAATGCTACCTCAACTATTTTCGAACACAACCTTCTTTTCGGCAGCCGCTACTTAAGTACTGAGTATCACGACCATCCATACACAGCTTCTTGAGTTATACGCTG
>NC_049992.1:4725429-4755121 GCF_000003815.2 Branchiostoma floridae | reverse complement strand
ATGAGAAAGGGCTAAAAATTGCAAGAAATTGAAAAATGCAAGTGGTAAATTTTTCGCTAGTCTAGCCAAAGAAATAAGGACTTAAATTATTGTTGCAAAAAGATCCTAATCTACATAGTCACACAGCGAAGTGTAAAACAATTTTTAAACTACAAAGAGCTTGATTCCATCTGACAATAAGCTCGCAGACTCGTCGTCCGATCGATTTTCGCCTAATGTGAGGGGGGGTATTAGGACAGACGTCTGGCCAGGAAGACTAGGAATCGAAGTTACCCTGACCTCCCGATCTCAGGTCCGCTAGAATAGCCACTCTGCCATTCGGATGACTTTCTCCACACCATACCACTTGATTTGCTATCATATCAATTAGCATTTTACTCTGTGGGAGAGAACGCCATTATTTGTTGCCCAGAAACGGCTAACGACTTATAAAGCCTCCACACAAAAGAAGAAACGTCCCAAAAAAGACACCAGAACAAGGGACGGTGTTTCCCTTCTGTACTTTGGTTCAGTTCCATCAAGTGTAGTGAATTCCAGTGTCACTTTTGTCAATACCTTTCTTTTCAGAGGTTCGTCGCAAATTGACTGCTTCTTTGTTCCTGATGTGTATAATGTTTTTGAAGGGGAAGGTTGTTGGTCTAATCACCTGAGTTTATTGCTTCCTTGGTTCCGCCGATGAAAGACTTCTCTTTTGGTCTGACTCATCTACCTTTAATGTATATTTCAATCATACTCATTGTAGAAGTCATTGCACGTAAGTCTACATTACGATGTAAATCTTATGAATTAAATGTATGGCGAGTTCTTTTGTAGAAAAGGTTAAGGTATTAAGTGTTATGTGATATTAGAAGTGAAGAAATAACTGTATGATTTACGAAAAGGTTATATGAAGCTTTTATTAGCTGACCAACGCTATTTTTATATGATTGTATTACGCTGTTTTTGCCGTCGATGACAAAAGCATTCATGCCCCTTTTACTGCATTCTTTCTGTGGGGAATATTGAAACTAAGCGATGTAGACATTTCGGGGTCGACCGGTCACAAACCTTATATCCAACAGACTACATGTTATGTTGCTTACCACCGTCCGTAGAATTTTGGTGCGTCATACCTTTATATATTGCTTCACAACTAACTTATCCCAACATATCTTGGACTCAATGTGCTACTAGGAATATCGCTTTAAAGTTAATTCCATGTCCTGCGTTTACAGGAACGATCATTGATCGTTCTATTGATTAAATCCCAGACCGTTTGATTCCTATATCCACACTTAAACCAAATGCAGCACAGATACGAGTTCTATTGAATAGACGGATTTGGAAAAGAATTTTCCGTAGCTTCCGTCCTAGAATCTCCAAACACGCATCCGTGTATAAATTAAAAGTAAATCTAAGGAAGCATTGTTAGTTTAGAGCGAAGATTAATGCGCTAAAACGGCACGTTTGAAGTACACAACATGTGTGGGAACAGTCTAAATCCCGCTCTTATTAGTAAGGTTTATATTATAACAACTATTGAATGTTGAGCTAAACGTAATTTGTGCTGACGTTTCTCCAAGTTGGGAAACTTTGTTGCTGTAAAACAGAGGATCGCTGATCCACACCGACAAACAGACATATTCTTAGATTGCAAAATGTTTAAAGTAGACAAGAAGTTGAAACAACGTAAACGCCAGGTTCAAAGTTCTCGGAGCAATTAAGGGTTGCATAGAAGCAAGAAGGTGAATTGAACCTCTTTGATTGAAGTGATGCATTTGAAAGCGTCGAGAATTTCCTTTTAGGGCCTCCTTCTACTAGACGGCGATCGCTCTGCGCTCTCACTGCGACCTAGATAGGATATGTGTATCCTTTGCTTTCACACAGGGTATATCATACAAAACGTTAAAGTGTGACTAAGAAGACAACAAAACAAAGAAAGTGTAAAAAGATTCGTTTCTTTTCTATACAATTCGTTGAGGGATAAGTCAAATTTTAGGTCGCAGAGAGCGAGCGGCGAGGCAGCCGCGGCGAGAGCGCCGTCCTAGTGTAAAGGGGGTATAAGGAAACAAAGGCGTTGTCTAATAGGTCAGAGAGGGAGATTATGAAATCTACGCCAATATACAATAATACAACCTGAAGTATCTCTCGAACATGCAAATCAAACCCTATGTGTGTGGGGTGATATCTTTCTTCTTTTCAAAAAAAAAAATCATTTTCCCGATCCCAAAAATGTTCAATCAAAGAGGGTAAAAACTATTAACTGATAAGTAAACACTGTGTGTTTGGACCAATATAGAAGTGGCAAAAGTTCAACATTCAACTGTCAAACTGATACTATTGTTCTGATCTCTCGGAATGGCATATTTTATAAGTTTTATACCCACAGTACATTACCGTATCTTGGCATCAAGATTATTCTATTATATCTAAGAATCACGCCGCTGGACTCAGCATTATGTGGAGGTCTGTACGTACACCTGGCGATTACGGCAAGTTAAATATGTCGGTCAGGAATGGTCTAATCTTTTGGGCCAACTTTGCAACGTCCAGTCATGATCGGCATTTTAATAACACTCCACACTTAAAGCCCATTTAAATCAACCCCAGGAACCCTTGAATGGAGGGATTTGTAAGAGTATTATTTACCCGTCTGTGGCCTTCTCACCTCTACAGTCACATCCGTGATGAAATGAAAAAACATTGAATACCCCACACTGTGGCATCGGCACGGAGTTTTGTAGAACGGTACTTGGGAAGCAAACACTCTACATATTGGCTATAATTAAAATCAAACTCTCAATACATATTAAGCTCAACACATATACACATTTTGAACTGGCCTACTGGTGCTATACATACACACATTCATATTACACATTGCCTAATTAAAATCAAACTCTCAATACATATTAATCTGAACATATATACACATTTTGAACCCTTGGGACGCAGACACTCTACACAGTGCCAGTGGCTAATCAAAATCAAACTTTCAATACATATTAAGCTCAACATATATAGACATTTTGAACCTACTGGTGCTATGCATACATCTATAACGGTTATAGACTTCTGATCTTGTTGACTTTAGCTTACAAAGCTGAAAATATGATATATAATTGTAATAACACCGTTATCGTTTGCCTACTTGTATCATTGAACAACTGTCTCCTTCTAAATTCTAACTTTTACCCAGGAAGTTGCCTATATGTGTTACTAAACGCAAATTTAAGTTTCAAGAAAGGTTTTTAGTGAAACGAAGATGACGCAATCTAGACAAATAGCAATGGTTCGTTCGTGTTAATGACAACAAATTAAAGGCTTTCTTTGGGCCATTCGCGGATATGTGGTACACAGTACCGCTGTTTATAAGGTGAAGGAAGAAATTGTCATAGACCTTTGTCAAGTTGTCACTGAAAATGCCACGACAACACAAATACGGCAAGGTGGCTGCGCCTTTGCTATGGCCTGGGGTTACACGTTCTAGGTTGGCATGTTCTGGAAACCTGTACCTTTCGACTAGACGGCGATCGAGCTGCGCTGTCACTGCGACCTAAAACGGATGTGTGTAGCCTTCGATTTTAAACTGGTTATCATACAAAATGTGAAAATGTGAGTTGAAATACAACAAAACCACCGTGACAAAACTCACAAAGCGTAAAAAGATTCGTCTTTTTATACGATTCATGAAGCGACCTGTCAAATTTGAGGTCGCAGAGAGAGAGAGCGCGGTGAGATCGTCGTTCTAGTGGCAACAGCAGGTCAGAGGTTAGGCTCCGGCTGTTTTTTTAAAACGTTTTTTAGGGGTTTTTATTTGGTTTTCTATTTTGTACAATGATCTTGATGTCTTCCGGCAATATTTCAGTACAAAATAGAATGCCCGATAAAACGCCTAAAAAACGGCAAAAAAAAACAGCAGGAGCCTAACCTCTGCTTGGAGAGTACATGACATGTCCACAAACCCAGTAACCCCTTGGTCCCATGACTGTGTCTGCCCGGTTTTTATGCCCTTTGTACCGGCAAATTTACCTGCCCTGTTTATATCAAACCTGTGATAATAACGCGCCGTGTTTCCTTACAAATATAGCACATAGGGCGTTACCGCAACTTGTAACTATTGTCCCGTCTGAAATACTGCAGGCAATGTATGGGAAAATCAGTTTATAGAGAGATCTTTATTTGCACGTTCCTGCCCACGTGGGCTAAATGCAGTGATTCAATAGTATTGCATGGGATACTAAAGACTAGATACTATTACAGGTAGTGCTATAATCAGACAATTGCATAAATAATATCTAGAGCTATGTTATTACTAAAATATGCCTCTTCCCTCTTTTTAAAAGAAGTATATACGAACTCACAGAGTTTTTGTTGTACAATGTTGTGACCACTCACTGAACTTGGAAAAAATGGTAAGAGAAGACAAAGGGTTACTGTAGACATAATAAAAAGGCTGTGGGCAGCTGTATGGAATATGAACTGGGGAACCAAATTCCCAAGAGTCTACATCAGCCACATGGTCTGAATTACAGGTTTTATTGTATATCTAATAGCAAACATGATATTACATCTGATTTATAGCTTATCACGGTATCACGGAAAAATACATCGTTTGACGTGTTAGTTTCTGCTTTTCAGTCCGCCACAATGTTAGCTAAGGGCTCAACTCGCCGTAAGTGCAATTTGTCTGTACGTTTTTTGGGGAGGCCACGTCCGCCACGTATTTCTGAAAACGTTCAGGGCAGGCGCGTCGCCCGATAGTGAATCCACAGCTCGATGGCACGCAAAGTTTTGCCTGCACGTGAAGTTCCACGGCGTGTCTGCGTGCTCCAAAATCCGTCGGATTCCCTACGAGTTCGTACGGAGGCGGTACTTACCACTTACGGATCCAGAAATATTGCCCACGTTTTGGCACGTAGACAGCACGTATTTGCACGTACGGCGGGTTGTGCCCATAGCTTTACTGAGAGAAATGAAGTTTGACAACCTTTGGGCAATAAATACTAACACAAAGCATAACTTCTTCTTTCTAAGCCGCCAACAAAAAGAAACAATCCACCCATAAATCTTTCGTGCGGTCAAAGTTGCCTTTTCATATGTAAGACACACCGAACACAACCTCAAGTCATACTGAATAAAACCACGTCTTTCCCGTCCTCTGAAATTCAAACATCCTTCTTATAGTTTATTAAAACCGTCTGCACTGTACTCGAGTCGGGAGAATAATGGGGAAAACCGGTTTAGACACAACAACAAGAGAAATCCTAAAGTCTATATTTGTACCCTTATCTGTGACATACAATGTCATCAAAGAGGTATCGCTCAGACCATTGCCGCACTCTGTAACGTTTATCTTAAAACGTTTACTTTCTTGCCGACAAAAGCTGTGCAAATTCTATATAAATCTTTGTCAAAATGATCAACAATAATTACTGGTAAAATAATCTACATACCATAGTCTACTGCAATGTACTCGACGGTATATTCGACATTGTTGCTGGATTTGATTATCCTGTGAAACTGGTTATGCGTTTTATACTTTTGTCCCAGTTCTTTGTTTAGCTTCTTGTTGTAAAATGGCATTCTAAAGCTGCTCTACAATGTTGATACATCAATTGCAACGAAAACCGGAAGGCGAATCCTGTATCGTCCAGATTGGCGCAAACATGAAACAACCCGTCGCTCAAACAGGTGTGAAAGGACGTTCCAACTAAACAGATCGAAAACCACAGACTCTAAACATCGTAATGTTGGACCCGATCGATACAGTACATCATTTTTAATCAGACAATAATGAGTAAATCCTCATTTGTTTCCAATGGAATCAGTAGTTAGATACAGAACTTGACAATGGACATGAAAGTTCTGTATACACAAGTAACCAATTTATGATCGTTTGCCAACGTTTCAATCGTCTGATAACTTTCTCGGAGCAATAGTGGTTGAACTTACTTTTCGGCACTCCATTGCCCTTATGTTGTCTATAAAGAATTCTATATCTATTGCCATACCAACCATACGAAAGTATAGACGGAGAGGTACTTGATAAAGATAGTGTCGTGTGTGATAAACTAGAGACTGGAAGAATCCCAGGCTTGCCCTTAGTGGCTCATTTACTTGCCTGGCTTGTTCTAACTTTTCAGCTACTTTCTTCATGGCCTCAAATTGTGATAAAAGAAGATCAATAACATAACGTAATAAATTTGATTAATCTATCCACAGTACTTGATAATGGTGATGAAATTGATACCAGAAGAATCCCAATAATCTACCTAAAGTCAATTCATACTTTTTTTGTTCAAAACCGACCGATTAGCACATCTTGCTCAGTATTACTGACGAAGCGTCTGACCGTTTCCGCGATATATCCAGTTGTTTACACCTTGCATATCTCAATACCTGAATCTCTACCTTTCACCGACATACTTTGTTTCCCTTTTCCATCAAATCGTATCATTCATTATGTGCAGAAAGAACGTGCACAACTAGCGGCTGTTAACAATTTAAGCTGTACTACGGATATAACGTTACATCATGACATTCGCCTTTTTTACATGAAAAAAACTTAATTGCACGACAATTGTGCACGGTAAAGTGTATGGCAACACCTATTACACAGAGTACAAAATAAAGGTATAATGTAAAACTTAACATCCTAATTACTATAATAACAATAAGGGCAATCGTACATATCTTCATCCACATACCTTGATCCTGTCAATGATCTCTAGATCCTCGGGCACATCAGGGTGGATGGCGACGACCAGGTCCGAGTACGCGTTGTTCTCAAACTTCACTCTGGTGTGCGTGTTGGCGGCGCACAGGGTGAAGAGGAACACCAGCGCGACGGTGAGACTGGTCAGGGCGGCGTGGCGCGGCATGGCTGCGGCTGGACCTGCGTGCGGACACCGCGTGGGGAAATAGTCACTGTGGTGCTGTACACACACACGCTCACTCAGGGAGAGGGCTAGTCATCGTGACGTCACGGTATTTGCTCTCTGACACCCCCTTTTTAGTGTCTACCAGACTCTCGCTTGACCAAATAAAGGGACTTTGGCCAAGTCATGAATAAAAGCCTAGTAGTAGAAGTTACTAGTAATTGGTCTAGGAGTGTTGGACGTCCTTAGGTCACAAATTGTACTCCGCTGGCGTATTTTCTGTCTTATTTGGCCAATTTCAACTATTTTTCCAGCGACCTGTGGAGCTTGGTAGAGGCTACTCCCTTTTACACTAGAGACTGTGAGCGGTGAGCGCCCAAGGATTCGACACATTGCTCAACGAGTGTAAAGAAAAATGACGAACGAATTGTTTCAGGGCGCGGTCACATAGGTCGTGCGATCGTCGTACGATTTTGATGCCATGGAATTTTCAAGCAGGCCTTGACAGAACCAGCCTCCGACACGGATCCAAAACAACATTTTGTGTACCAAGACAGTTAAACTTTGCAGGAGACGTATATTTTTGTCCTCCAAAATGCCCGAAGTAAGCGATCGTACGACGATCGCACGACATATGTCACCACGCCCTTATGTATTGTGTCTGTTGTCTGTCAAACCCTACTTTTATCATCTTGCACTATGTTCCAAATATCAAATCAAGGGTCGCAAAAATCCACTTTTAATCGCTGTACGATCGACCGGTCGCCGTCTGGTAAAAAAGAAGGCCTTACGATATGTGTGTGCGTGGTGAAGCATGTACAATGATTTGACAAAAAGGAGTGATCAGTCACTTACTATATTTATACTGGACAATTCCCCCACCCTTCACTATATTTGCTGATCACCGGTTTGAGCCAACTAGACCTGTGTGCGTAAAAATGCAGCCTGTCCAGGTAGTTACATATGCTTCACGTAAGTGTTTGTTTTATCCTGGTTGAAGGTGTACAATTTTTAACTCCAGCTTTGCCGTGTGGAGTTCGGCAAATCTAGACACCGCAGTCAGTAAATAGTTAGAGTCGCTCATTCTTGATTAGTTCTTAATCAAAGGAGGAAAATACAGCCAAATTCAAGTGCCAGAACACGCGAAAATTTAAGTCACAATTTCATCGGGGTTAAGATTTACAATCACAACCGTTGGATACGGAAACTATCTTCGTTCTTGCTCTAGCCCCGTCAATGTGAACATGTGGTGTTATAGGCACCAGCGTGGTCTTTTTAGACGGCCACGAAAGGCGTTAAAAGGGGGTTGACACGTGCGTACATATTCAAGTCCATATGAAGTCCGTATGAAGTCCGTATGGAAGTCTCAGCCTCTATCAGGCTCTACAGGTCACAGGAAAAATAGTAGAAATTGTACATAGACGTACATAACATGCCAGAGGAGCTAGCTGTCCGAGGAGTACGGTTTGTGGCCAGCTAACTCTGCTGGCATGTTGTCTGGCTATATTTGTCCAATTTCTATGATTTTTCAACGACATGTGGAGCCTGATAGAGGCTACGACTTCAATACGGACCTCGTACGGACTTATTCAATATATGTATACGAAAAGTTGAACCCGCTTTTAAGTATAACTTCTATGAATAAACATTTTGCTGAGTTAGTAATGCCTTATCGCAGAAGTAGCCGCTGAGAAAACATTCTTATCGAAATCTCCATTCGGCAAACATCGCCGCTAATCATTAGTTCAACAATTCTGTGTAAAAATGACGCAAAAATATTTTCCGCTGTTCTTACATACGTGAAACGGTTGCTAGGGAACGGTCCATGGTATAAACTACTAAAGATCATCACAGATTTGGGGTTTCAGAGAGAAAAATTATAGAGAGGAAGTATCTTTGGTTGATCTACGTTGTGATAGATTCAGGTCGAGCGTACAGACACGCCCAAACTTTACCTGGCCCAACTGTTCAGTCTGTCAGGACACACTTAATCATAGCTCTATAGCATTTTTGTTAACGTTGGGTGCACAGCAATATAACTTCATTGACTTCAGAATTTGTCACTAGCACGCTTTCCGTTGGCATGGTCCGAAAAAACGGAAAAAAGCGAAGAGTACCACGTTTGACAGCGTTGTACTGTCCGAGTAGAGGTTCGGCTCCGGCTGTTTTGACGTGTAACTTTGTATGCAATTTTTGTTGGGCTTTCTATCTTGTACCATTTTCTTCATGTCTGCCGTAGAAAATTAAGACAACGGGACAAAATAGACAACCCCACATAAATGTCTGAAAACACGTCAAAACCAGCCGGAGCCTAACCTCTGCTTGAAGAGTAGCAGTCTTGTACTCTGACCATTCGTATCTTTTGTCTCCAGATTTAGCTCGCGACAGAGAAAACACATTACGTACTTAACATATCTTTGGGCAAAGATTAAAATAGATGCAAGATAAAATGTAACATACAACCTTTGTGATACAATGTATTAACTCAAGTCCACGACCCTGACATTGGCGCTCGGCCACTTTTGTCTGGTTTTTGATTTTCTTTGATCTCCCCCGACAATGTAAAACTGCACACGTACCTCCACTATTGCCATGTTTTGCAAAACAGTTGTATCACTGTTTTGTCATGAAAACCTAAAAGATGATTTTGATAACTGTTGCAACACAGCGCAAATTCAAGCCCTTAATTTCGTCATCATTACAACTAGAGCGAGGAGGAAAAGTGTTTAAGTCTTTATAGATGTATTATGACACCATTTTCTTAATCTTATATCCTTCTCTGCCTTATTGCTTACTGTACTTACCTTTTCTTAGCTTGCTTGAGCACAAATATTCAATAAAGGTCTTTCATTCGTTAAAAAAGAAACCGTTTCACAAAACCACTGGTCTAAAGTCTACAGTGGTTCGAAATCTTATCGTCAGTATGTGTAACACCAACGAATATCTGAGCCACCCAACAAGATACATCAATAACTTATCTCTACACAAGTAAAACCTGGGCGGTAACTTGTCAAAAGGTTTTCCCGACACGAACAAATCTTGTAAATATCGATTTTGAAGTGTGACCAAGAGCGCGGTAGGTAAAAAAGAAGAATTTGAAAATAGTTTAACACAACGAAGTGGACTTACCGAAATCAACTTGCCTGTGCAGCGCTCTGTATGCCTCAAATGTGAAGAGGTAGGGTTGTGTTCGACAACTGGATTGCTGAAAGCGTGGGTACTAATTGTAAGAGTGAATCAGGGTAAGCTGTGCCCCCCGTGGTAGATGTTTACCCATCTATGACCCCTGATCTCCCAACAACCACGCACGTACACACTTGTTGCTGGGTTACGCTAGAGATTATGTAATATCACGTCACATGGCGATCAAAACTTGAGAATTAGGACATGTACCAACTTCATTCATCACATGGATGGCGTGATGAGCTACGTAAAGAAAGGAGAAGGGCAAAACATTTGTAGAGGGGCAGAATATTTTCCTCGCCTGACGTGTGTATGTATGTGGGTGGTGGTGTCACCGTCGGAAGCGTTGTTTTGCTGCGCTAACATTTGTCGTTTCCGCATCACGCAACAAAACAGCTCGATAGATGTTATTTCTAACATTAACAGCATTTTTACGTTGCGCGAACCATCTCTGGTCCCCACGCTAGCATTCCAGTGCCCCAGCAACTTTACCATTAAGTTCACTTTTAACGATAATTTGCCTCTCTAGCGTTCGCAAAGTCTTAAACACACACTCTAGAATCATAACCGCGCCCCATAGACCTCGAATAACTCATATCACAATCCGTATCCGCGTAATGGAGATTTAAACAGCCCTTCCGATTGCAGCTCCCTCGTTCGCATATCTGCGTATCTCACCACAGAAAAATGTACGGGCAAACTTTGGGTGCGGCTCAAGGTAACGCCTTAGTCATAACACTATGATGCCTGTTCTCTGGAACACCTAAACATGTACCCTTACTAGAAGTTTGTACACTGCAAAATTGGTGTAACAATACAACAAGTGGTTAAGAGAGAGAGAGAGAATGTCGACTACTTTGCTAATGATAGCTGCATATCTTGTTAAGGTCGCAAGGAGGTGATCATGTTCGTAAGTTTTAAACTTTTAAGTTGGTCAGGATATCCGGTTCGGCACTCTAGGCGTGCGTACCGTCAGACTAGCTGTTTGGACACCGGCTGCCTTCTTGGAATGTCATTAATGGAAAACACACAGTTGATCGTTTGCAGGATCAATCTAGACAGTTAGGTGTGACAGGTTGTTCGGTGTAATATAACCAGCTGCTGCCGCGCCGCGTGCCTGCGAAGCTGGTGTGTTACGCCGAACGGCGGTTATACCGGCTATATAGATACAGATAGATACAGAATCTAAATACACGTATCTTTATTGGTTCGATGGAATGATTATAAATGATTGATAGGTCGTCACGATTGAAACATTCAAAACTTCTAAAAAAAAATTGTATGGAAACTTAACTTTGATTAGTCTTATTTCCATTATGATTTATGAGTTGTATGGTGTTGTGTGTCATTTTGAAAGCTTGTCTACTGTCTTTGATAATGAGACCGTGATACAAAATTTTTAGCATACATTTTTCTCGACTTGGTGCAAAACTGTCTCCTTCTCTGTGACAGTTTCGCAAATGTCAGAAGTTTCTGTACTGTAAGAAGCGATGCATTTACTGTCAACCTATCCCTACCTCCATTTCTGCAACAGTGATGTCTTTACACAATCATGTGACACATCTTTTAAAAATCTTTAAGTATATAGTAGAGTAGATTCATCTCTCAAGCTACTGACATCTTGCACACTGCAGTCGTCCATCAGAAAGACATCTGGAGCCGCATAGTTCAAGTTTAACTATTATTCAGCCTGTCGGCCAACTGGATCAACTTCGCCTGCTGTACTATGCTCATTCAAGC
Organism: Branchiostoma floridae; assembly: GCF_000003815.2. Lineage (NCBI taxonomy): Eukaryota > Metazoa > Chordata > Leptocardii > Amphioxiformes > Branchiostomatidae > Branchiostoma > Branchiostoma floridae. The sequence goes on along the minus strand of NC_049992.1, from coordinate 4,743,338 downwards.
CCATAACACTGAGGAAGCCACACGGCGAAACCAAATGTTTGTTGTGTGTTGGTTCGCATAAAGTTCCTAAACAGGGAACATGCGGCTCCAGCATCTTTTCTGAAGATGTGAGCTTGTCCTTCCCCACATACTATACGCATCTTAAATCTTTAAGTTAAAACATGTAACCAGATACATTTTACATACTAGTATCTACTGTCACTCCTTCCCTACAATGGCTATACTGCAACTTTCCTTGTCTGTAACACTAACAGTAAGATTTCCCTCAGTTTGACCCCCTGTAGCTCCTTCTAACACAGACGAACCTCTGTTCATTTTGTCCTCTGTCCTCCGTACTTGCCTGGTTCTGACCTCTGGTCGATGATGTATGTATGTATTTTTTGTGACCGTTTCTCTACAGTTGGTAGGCACTGTATTCTGTTTATCAAATTATCTTTATCCCCCCCTCCCAACAATAGCTATAACTTTAATTTCTCCATGTCAGTAACAGTGAGATTTTCCTCAGTTTGACCCCATGTCGCTCCTTTTAACACTGCTTAGTCTCTGTCAGTGTCTGCGAATGTTTCTCTACAGTCGGTAGGCCCTGTATTGTGTTTATCAAATAATTTTTATCCCTCCCCCCCCCCCCCCTTACAATAGCTATAACTGTAATTTCTCCAAGTCTGTAACAGTGACATCCTCCTCTGAGTGACCTCCCTCTGCACCCTGTGGCTCTACTCTGCCTTTTTCAGTATCTGCAACTGTTTCTCTGCTGTCAGTACTGTCTGTATTGTGAGCAGAGACTGGTTTACTGAGTTGGTCCTGCCGCTTGAGTTGGCACGCGTGCTGGTAGGGTGGGGAGATAGGCCCCTGGGTGGGGGGCAACTGGACGTACGCCTCTCCCTCTGGGAGCTAGAAAATAAGGAAGAAACATTATAGAGCCCCCTAGTAAAGTTGGCAAGAAGTGCAGGGGCAGGGGTAACTGGAGAGTAAGATTGAACGTGGTATGCAACAGGAAAATATTGTTCCTGTGGAACATTTACCTAGAGAAAATCTACCTGGCCAATATGTCAATGTAGGTTAGACATCCAGGTAATAAGATATGACAAAAAGCAGTTACTCAAGCAACTGGATATGATTTTGAAAATGGTCAGACGTTTGGCATATCTGGCCAATGTTTTGTGTGTTGATCACGTGTCACTCTCATGCACAATTCCCACACATGACACCTTTGACACCATATGTCCATGATAGGAAATGTTTACCCGTAGTGGATACGTCATGTCGGCATCGTAACCACCGAGGTCCCCAAAACCCCAATACTCTTTCACAAATTCCGAGTGCTATTACCAGAGAAGCAACATGTACCATCTTACTGTATCTGTACCTATGACAGATAAGAAATATTTACCTGTAGTGGATACGTCATGTCAGCATCGTAACCACCGAGGTCCCCCAAACTCCAAAAATACTATTTCCCGAATGCTGAGTGCTATTACCAGAGAAAGCAATATGTACCATCTTACTGTAACTGTTACCTATGACAAATAAGAAATATTTACCTGTAGTGGATATGTCATGTCTGCATCATAACCGCTGAGGTCCCCACAGGCCAGGAACGGAACGATCACACGATTTACTCCCTCAAGGCTGTTGAAGTCAACATCTGGGGTACAAGAACAGTCAATAATTCTTTCGTGTTTTTGACTTTTATGAAAAGTTCTCATTTTTATATAATTGTTTTCAGTAATTACCTGACACAAATATTACTTTGATACGAATTTGTTCTGTTGTTTATAACCATTTTTTTTACAGTCAAACCTAGGGCTGGGTAGTGGTACAGCGTACCGGTACAAAACCGTTTTTTCTTATTGGACCGGTCCAGAAAAACAACAACAGATGTGCTTGGTGAATCAAGAAGGCAGTATGGGTCAGAAAATCTTAACTCCAGTCATGAATTGTGATGAGGGGGGATACAAGCTTAGTCACACTTGGGATCGTATCCTTCCCATTTTAGATCTAAAATATTCAGTCAGTCAGTCATAGTCATAGGGTGTGCCACCCCGTAAGGGCGGTATAACCCCAACGGTGTTGTAATACACTGTATGACTATGACTGACTGACTGACTGAAAATATTGGTTGTACAATGTATTTTGAATTTTGTTTATCAGAAGAATCAGAAGACTACCTACCATAATGATGGTCCAGTAGTGGGTTCATCATGTTGGGTGTGTATCCCTCGGGAGGGGAGTAGCCTCGGCAGACAACAAACGACTCTGAAAAAAAAATAACAGTCACTGCTTTTTTAAAACTTTAAATGAGTGTACAAAACAACAAATCAAGAAGGGTGGGAAAAGCTGGTAGCTAGATCTTCTGTGGTGCCCCAATGGTCAAATAGTTTGGATTTTTGTTTTTTTATAGAATCTTTATAAAAAATACATGAAAGTAATGATGATAAATAATAATGATACTGAATGGTATACAATAACAAAGTGGCCATTAAGAGAAATAGGGGTCATCAACTAGTGATACTTCTAATCTAAAATGAATGCTATTGTGTTTGATTTCTTTTGATAATGGATAGGTGGGATTAGAAGAGAAAACTCAAACTCAAACTTTGAAATGAGTAACTAACTTATAGGTTGTAACAGCTATACATTTGGTTTCGAGTGAGTCAGCTTTTTAGAGAATGAACATATGATATTGTCCCAACATTCATTCTTTGAGCCGTTCAAGATACAGTACACGAAAAAGATACTTTTTTAACACTTATTTAAAAAAAGATTGCTAAAATCGTATCCAAAGTGTGGAGGACTGACCTATGCTTGAGTTGCGGCTGCTCCGAGGCTTGGCGACGGTTACGTCTGGGAAGAAAATCTTCAGCTGGGAATAAAGTAGGGTGATGTCCTTTCCTCGGAATATCTGTGGGTGTGAAGGGAGATTTGTATTGTGCTAATTTTCAAACAGATAACACTCAGTACTGAATCATAACCCCCAAGGAATGGGGAACAACAGACGTTAAACCGGATAGTGAGTGTGTCTGTGTGTATGCAAGTCATCTTGTTCCGTGATATGTCGATGTAGGGGACATGCTCTTCCTGTCGTTTATGAACTCCGCTGTTTGTCCGTCTCTCTTTCACTTTTAGGTTCCTGCTTCTTGTTCCGTGGTTACAAAATCTCTCTTTTAAGATATCATTTTAAGATGTTGTATATGTAGCTCTTCTGGCTTTTATTGTGTTCGGAAGACAACTTTACCTTTGCAACAAAACCACCTCCTTTCTTCAGCACATGAGTTGTGATGTTGAGGGCCTGTGGGAAAGAAAGTACAACATGTGTAAAATTAACTGAACATACATTTAATGTACATTTATAAAAAAATAAGAAAATAATTAAAAAAAAACTTGGGCTAACACGTTGGTATACGGTCAAACCTCACAAGTGATCACCTCTTCATAAGGACCACCTAGCCATTGGCCATTGATGTACAATAAACCTGTACTAGTGACCATCGTTACATAGGGACCACCTGGCCATTTTGACTATTTGTTGGTGGTCTCTTAGATTATTTTGCCATCGACAAAAGCATTACAACTCCTATCTAAGTCATGTAAGTAGTTAGTAACATAAATGGCAGCTTTGACTGTACTGGTGAGAAGAAAGAACATAAACTGCTGACTCACAGCCAGTAGAAGTTGTGCCTGGATGTACTCATCGATGTCATGTAGACCAGTCACTGGAAGACAAGAAGATAACTGTGTAAGTTACTAAAATGGCAGAGCAATGTCAGGAACAATTCTCAGATCATTATCATCAAAAATAGTCAAACCTGCTCAGGCAACCACCTCCCATCACAAGCCACAAACAGTCCCTTCAATTTTTACATATAAAATGTAGTATACACCACCCCAGCCTCCTTCACAGACTTTGGCTGGCTTTTATCTAATATGGAGAGGGGGGCACATGGTTGGCTAGTACCAAAGTTAGCTACTGAGTAAGGTTCTCTAATGCTGGGAAAGGGAGTTTGCTGTGGAAGGGAGTTTGCCTAGAATGCTAGTTTGCCGTGAAGGAGTTTTGCCCCAATGTAACTGTAAAGCAACAAAATACTGTAATTGTTTAAGACGCAGAGTATGTTCATCAGTACTCACCATCGGGTGCTCCATCACACACCACCAGGTCTGCCTGCTCACCTGAGAAGTGCCCGATGATCTCCTGGGCTGTGGATACCTGGGGGGGATGGGAGAGAGTAACCATTGTTGGGCAGGGCTCGGAATTCATTTTGGGGATTAGGTGCACTACTGGTGCACGCAGCTTAAAAAATTGGGTGCACCAAAAATGTTTTGGGTGCAACACTTGAATTTAAGTAATAACCTAATAATAAAACTTAGTTACAATCTATCAAATTCTTAAACAAGTACCATGGCAGACATTTTTATTATCTTTCTAACACTTAGATGTCAAGAATATGATATATACTAGTATTCTTTGATATCTTAACATACATAAACATTAGAAAATAATTGGGTGCACAGAACCAATTTTGGGTGCACCTGGGTGCACATGCACCCAGTATTTTGAGCTCTGTTGGGTATGTAGGGAGATGACATTGTTACAAAGAACATATTGTGGTCCTATATGTTGCAGTCAAGTATGCCAGATAATGTATTTTGCAGAGCTGACTTAATTCATGCAGTAAACTCCTGGACTCAAGCCTCTAGAGTATTCCCAACATGAGGCATTTGGGACAGGCAACATTCTCTTTCATTTATAGGAGAGAACAGCATTGGTAGAATACTACTAGTACAAGTAAGGCAGCTCCTTGCTAAAAACCCCAACGACCTGGAGGTCAAGGGACTAGAGGGAGAGAGAGAAAAACCCTTCTTAAATTCTTTCATTTAAAGGCTGAGTGATCAGTGTGTAACATACAAGAATTATTCTATTCTTGGTGGTGCCCCCCTCCCTACCAAGTGACCTTGAAGACTGACCTTGGTGATGTCGCCCTGGATCTGTATGACCCCTGGGATGGGTGCCATGGCCTGGAGGTCAACGGCTACGATCTTCACATCATCTCTCTTCTGTTTCCCCTCTCCTCTACACATTGAAAATAGACATGTTTCAACTCAAGATGATCATATATGTTTATATAACGCAAGTTTATCTTCATTTGCAGAGTAACCTATATCCTTGTTGAAAAACAGCATACATAGGAATATCAAGTCTATGGGCGGGGTTTTTTAAGCTGCAGTACTGTGAAAATATTGCACTTTGGAACTACCGCCCATAGACTTGATCCCTAAATATCCAGTTTTTTAAAACAACGGATATAGTTTACAACATGAATGAAGGTGAACTAGCATTAAGATGACTGTAAAACTTAAGTATATGTTGAATAGCATTATTGCCATACTTTTGTATGAAATGTTCTTTATCAGTTTATGCCTCCATCCTTTCATACACACAAAAAGGTTTTCCTGACTTAGGACCTTGAATATTTTTGGGTGAAACCATCAGGTTTGATCTGGTACGTTTTCTTGTAAAACAACTTGTCTACTTTCTCACCTGAGTCGTTTACTGAGCACCTGGCTCCAGCTACCTGGGGCAGCACAAAGATCAACGACCTTCTGTACACCTGGATTGGAAAATAGGTTTTATTAGACCTCAAGTACATTATTGATATGTTCTTCAAAACTACTACTACTACAGAAATACTGAATTGTGATAAATGCTGACTATGTCACAATAACGTTTTTGTGCCAAAACATACACAAAATGCAGAGAAGCGGCCACCGCAAAAAAAGTGAACATTAAACCACCGCAAAAGTTACTGCATTTACAATACTTTGCAGACAAAGATGAACTAGCGTTAAATGTTTCCTTGAACTGTTCCGTACTAGAGAGGATGTTGAACACCTCGTCTATCTGCATGAGTTTGAAGGCGCTGCAATTTGAAACCACTGTCTGTTTTCTTGATGTCCCTTAATTACCTTGTTCTTAAAATAACAGATAAATGTGCATGAGCGTTAAATGCTTCTGTGAACCGTTCCCCACCAGACAGAACATTGAACTCTTCGTTTTCTGCATGAGTTTGAAGGTGCTGCAATTTGAAACCACTGTCTGTTGGCTTGATGTCCCTACTAGTAAATACCTTAAGCTTGTTTTTTAAAATAAAAGATAAAAGGGAACTGTTTAGAACTGTGAACCGTTCCATACCAGAGAGCATGTTGAACTCATCGATCTGCATGAGTTTAACGCCTTAAAACTTGGTTTCAAACGGACATATTTTTAAAACAGTCCAGTTTTAAACCATTAATGTTTATAAAAACAACGGATATAGGTTACCCCATGGATAAAGGTAAACTACTGGTAGCTTTTAATGCTGACATACCAGAGAGGACGTTGAACTCTTCGTCTATCTGCATGAGCTTGAAAGCGCTGCGGGCGCGCCAGCCTTCCTCTTTCGCCTTCCGGTAGTAGATGTCTCGCTTGTCCTTAGACGACCTTCCCATGGCTGCTGCCGCTTGTGCCAAATCTGTCAATAATGTTGATAGCTCAATCAATAACACAATTACAATCTATAAATAATCGTTATGTGCAAAAAAGAAAACAAAACCCGGCTGGACATTGTTATGCATTTATCGAAACAATGTACCGGTCGAGACAAGGACTAGTTACTGTGCAAAGCACCAGAGTTCAAACACCAAGGAGCAACAATCACATGAGAAGCACCTAGATGGAAATAGTACCTGGAGCTCACGTCTAGCGAAGAAATAGACGTTAAGCAGGGACAACAACAACAACGTCTTTTTGGGGGAGTCCCCGGACTTTACCTTAACCTTTAACATCCCTGTCGCCGCACATGCATTCTGATCTCTGCGACAGGGCTTACACATGGACAAACCCAGTGTTGCACACCTCGAGATCTCACTATGGTAAACGTATACATTTGTATATAACGATGGATTACTTGATTAGGGAATGTTGATTTGCCCTACGGAAACCCGAGCTTTCTATGAAACCGGCACCATCTGGAATTCTACATTTTTTCTTGTTGCTTCTTTACTCAACAACTAGAACTCTAACGTTACTCTCAGGTCTTCTACAACTGAAGCAAGAAGACACAAGATGCATGTGGTGGGGAGGGGGGCAGTCGATAGCGATGTCAAAAAATACAAAATACATGGCTTTTGCAGCTTGAAACGAAATATTAAGGAATTGATGTTATCAGTCAGTTACTCTGTGTAGCTACACCTACCTTGTGTATAAGTTTAACCAGTCAGAAAGTCGAAAAATGGGACGTTTTCACAACTTTAAGACGACAACGCAACTCTTGCTCCATGCAGTGAGGTCAAAGGTCATATTTCATGCTTTATGCTGCAGTTTTGAATTGAATCGCTAGAGGCCCCCAAAAGACCGTCAGACATTTTTGCTGCAGTTCATACAAACCCTGCTAGAGGCCCTCAGAAGACCGTCAATAATAGCCTGTACTGAGTGGAGTGGCTAGGCAGGTTGTCAAGATTTGGGTATTTGGGCACATAAAACTGTTTTTCAGAGTAGCTATATGTATATCAATAATGAAAAAAAAAAATACTTTACAATGCTCAGTAAAATTCTACATCTTTTATTACAAATGGATTCAGAAAATATGTACAATTGCTCAAAATAGTTATGCACAACATTTACAAATGTTAAATCATCGATCAGATTTCATACAATGATTAGGAATGTGATTAATCAATCTTTCAATTTAATTGCCAATGATTGCAAATTTCTCCTAACATAATTCATTTAGATCTTCCCAACATGGATTAAGTGCTGCCTGCTATGATTCATAAACACTCATCATACGAGTCACCTGTCTTCTGGATAAAAACTTTCATCATCAAAGTTTTGACACTCTGAGTAAAATACAACGCCTGGCATGCCTTTGCTTTTTGCATCTTTGCTATTCCTGACACCAATAATAAAAGTTTGAATGTGATAATTTATGTTTTAAAAGTTGCTTTAGAATTCCTTGAAATACATACATGTAAAGGGAAGTTGTAGTCATTAAATGTGCTTTTTATCTTAAGTTGTAACTTCAATCCATGATGATGTGTTGTAGCAAAATACATTAGTTACACAATGTGCCTTTAACAAGTCATTTATGCCAAAAGTACACCAAGATGTATGTAAGTTAAAAATTTTCACTTAATCCATCATCGAAAATATATACACGTGAACTTTCAACTATCCATGATTCAAATATGGAAGCTCAATTCTTGTGTCTTCTCATGATTAGATATTTCTTTAGGTTTGGTATCCATGGAAACAGTTCAGTCTGCATCTGCATCATCCTGATCCTCTATCACTTCTTCTGCACCCTGGATGGACAGAGAAAAAAAGAGGTTGATAAACACATAATTTTGTTAATGACCAACACAACAAACATCCCAAACTTTACAGAGCTGTGATTGGTCAATCCCAAGTAGTCCACAATATCCCCTAACTTTACACCACCATGATTGGTCCATTTCTAACAGACCATAATATCCTCCAACTTAAAAGAGCCATGATTGGTCGGTACCTCCGGAGGCTGCTCCTCCTGTCTCCTCTGCTTGCAGCCTCCTAACGTTCATCGGCTTCATATACCAGGTAAATACCCCGTTCTTTAAAACAACGGATATAGGTTACCCCACGGATATAGGTTACCCCACGGATATAGGTTACCCCACGGATATAGGTGAACTAGCGTTACCTCCGGAGGCTGCTCCTCCTGTCTCCTCTGCTCGTAGATTTCCTCGGCCTCCTGCCGTTCGTCCTCCGTGTACTCGTCCTTGTCCAGCCGCTCGATTCTCCGCAGAGCGATCAGAACCTCGATTCGGTAGTCGTCTTCCTCCGTCACCGGGCATTCTGGGAAGAAGATCAAGATGATTTATGAGAATCTAAATTATAAAGGACTTTAGTATAGTCACTACATGTACAGTAAGTCTAATTAATGGAAAACCAGTTCAGAAGAAGCAACATTTCTATGCAATTTGTCACAAACCCTTTTGTGTCACATGTGGGTTTTTTTTCAGTCAGTGATGTCTATTGCTTTATAGTACAAAGCCAAACTTTCTTCCAATACAAAGGTATACATGGATCAAATAGCCAATGACCTCTATCTATTGTTTGAAAAAACTTTGATGGAATTGTTTTCAAATTAGAATAAAATTTGAAACTCCAAGAATAACTTTCAAATTGTTATCTTCAAACTAATTTAACTTTTGTATTTCAATTTATTTTTGTTATACTACTATGAGGCTTTCAAACTTGTAGGATTTCAGGGCTCTGAGCAAGGTGATCAGCTTCTTTCAGAAAAAGGTTCAAACATTGCTATCAGAATCCTATCTATAGTAAAACACAGCTTGAGTCTAATGTAATGTAAATTTTTAATACTGTTCAGTAAACCTACCCAGGAAGACAAGAGCTCTGAGCATGGGCAGGACTGTCAGCTTCTTCACCTCCTTCACACTCGTCATGTTGTTTCCTCTGTGGGGAGGAGGAAAAAAAGTAACATTAACAGAAAATGGAACCAATTGAAAACTGTTTCCATACTTTAATCGGCTTAAAAAATTAACAACAAAGGAAAGATATTAATTTAGTATAGATAAAATCCTTCCCGTACTAAGCTTTTTTGGTATAAATGGTACTATACTATAAAATGAAAGGAAATTTTCATTTTCATAGGCCTTGGTTGAATAAGCACTACAGCAAGGGTGTACTGGTAGTGGTGTAACTTCTACACTTTTTCCCAAAAAGGTCATTGATCCATGACATTCATCAAATTTGAAGAAAATTTATGACAGGATGTGTGGTTTTTACTTAATGCCAACGACAATTTGTAAGAACTTTGTAGAGGCAAAACAGAGGACCACACTACAACCAAATATGGAATATAGAGTAACAGGTGGTTGCAGCTCCCCCTACCTGAGGTTGATGTACTGCAGGGACTTCATGGACTCGGCGAACCCGTCCAGCGTGTCGATCTGGTTGTCACGGAGATGGAGCGTGGTCAGCTTCTCCAGCCGCTCCAGGCCCTCCACTCGCTTGATCATGTTCGCCCCCTAGCAGGACAGAATGGTATTGCATGAGATGAAGTTGTATTACACCTGCCCAATGTTCTCAACTCGCCGACGGGTAAAATGGAGTAAACAGAACTGGAGCTCCAGCTAAGGACATTCTTTCCATGGGACGTTTGATAGATACTTAGTGATTAGTTATTGATAAGTTATTGATAAGTTAACACTAACTAAGAAGAGGTTTTTGGGGTTGGGGAGGTAGGTGCTATAGGTGCAGTCCAGCTGGTTAGTGATTAACTGGTGATAAGTTATTGATAACTTAGTGACGAATTATTGATAAGCTATCAACAAGTTAGTGATAAATTATTGATAAGTTAACACTAACCAGGAAGAGAGTTTTGGAGTTGGGGAGGTAGATGACATTGGTGGACTCCAAGTAGTTATTGATAAGTTACTGATAAGCAATTGGTGAGTTATTGATAAGTTAACACTAACCAGGAAGAGGTTCTTGAGGTTAGGCAGGTAGATGCCGTTAGTGGACTCCAGCCGGTTCCCTCTCAGCTCCAGTGTGTGCAGGTTTCGCAGTTTTCCTGGGTCCAGCCCGCTAGCAATCTTAATCTCATTATCTGTGGGGAGGTCATCAAGAAGCAATCAGGTTAGTGTTAACTTATCAATAACTTATCATTACCTAATCAATAACTAATCAATAACTTATCATTACAGCCAGGCTTCTTGGTACATCTTTCCTAGGAAAAAATTACGACCATCAAAAAATTGTAACAATTTGGCCAGATGTCTCCCCAATTTGGCCAGATGGTAAATTTTAGAGGTAGTCAGTTGTTTTACTGTACATCAATGAAGAGGTGGTCCTTATGTAGAGGTGTGATCACTTTTAAAGGTTTGACTGTAGCTCAGGGTTCTCCCCAGAATTTTTTAGTATAGTGGAAATAACCCGAACCAACCCGATGCGCTTTCATGAAAATGGGTTCATTTTGCAATGACAGAGGGCGTCAAATACTAAAAGTATAATATATCATAGTGATTCCTTTGTTGTTAAGCGGAGAAATGACTTTTGTTTTGATCATTGCCCATTCACAAGTTTTTGCAGACAATGCCGACTGGAAAAGTGATGCTACTTGGCACAAAAATCTGTGAATTTTCATGAATCTTAGCAAAACTAACCAAAAAAAATAGGGAATAATTTGAAAAGTAGTATAGTGGAGCTGGGCCAGGAGTATAGTGGAGGGCCAGGCTGTTATTCCGTCCTCTGGGGAGGACTCTGCTGTAGCTTCCACAGACTTACAAGACAACACGAGTGTCTCCAATAGTGGATGGTTGATCCCCTCTGTAGTGTTGATCTTGTTGTTGGTGAAGCTGGCCATCTGAAGATACGGCAGCTCGTCTAGAGCGGCAGTCTTAAGAAGGTTCCTGTCCGCCTTAAGGGTCAGCAGGTGCGTGAGGGAGTTCAGCGCCGAGACGTCGCGGAGGAGGTTAGCGGACACGTCCACGTACCGCAGGTGGATGAAGGATTTCAGGATGCTGATGTCAGTGATTTCTCTGTTGGGGGAAGAAGGAATATAACGTTTTATAAAGTTTTACAAACAAAGGGAAAATGAGGAAGATATGTCACAGAAGTTTTGATCAGCAGACACATGAAAAAAAAAAAAACAGTTGAAGACTGGTAAACTCTTCCACATACTGATGTCTGTGACTTCTCTGATTTGGAAAGAAGGGGGATCATCATCACTTATTTATCTATTTATTTACTGGACTTCCCATATAACAATGGCAGGGAGACAAAACAGGTGAGATGCTACCTCTGCAGGTTGTCTCCCCAACAATAGAAATATAAAACAAGAAATATAAAACAAGAAAAGAAAACAAAGCTGCCCTAAAGACATTCCCATACAGCAGGTGGTTAAAGGACTTTGTAGAGTTTAGAAATGGAAGAAGTAAAATTATCTTAATATCACATTGAACAAGTGCCTGCTCAAGAAAACACTAGATATCAAAGTTTTTTAGGACACATTTGCTACAGGTTGACTATATTAAAGGATGCTCATGTAAAGCAGGTAGATAATTTTTTAAAGGACCTCTTAAGCTGCTGATGTTTGTGACTTGAATCTGTTTGATGAAAAATAAAGAGAAATTCTCTGTTGAACAAACTGTTACAACTTAGACAATTTCTTTAACCGTTGGTGGTTCAAATAAAAGCAATTTGTGGGTGCCAGTATATATATATATATAAGAAAATGATCTCTATTTTTTTTAGATCAGAAAAAATGATGCATCAAATCCAAGCAATTAAATTGTTGTGGCTACGTAAAGATGTTTTTCACACATCACCATGGCTCAATGACACAATTGACGCCATCATGAAACCCAGTTAATTACATAAGACTGACAAGAGGGTGAAGGTTGGGCAAATTGTACTGTCGTAACAAGTTGTTAGCAACAGAAATAACAAAGAAATTAATACATGTAAATGTATGTAAAAGTGCACAAATTGTTCCTTTGAATTTGTACACAATTTTCAATGAGTTTAACCTATTTTTGAAACTGGAGATAAACGCATATTTTTCTGTCTATTCTTGGTCCCTTAATTTTTAGTGGAAATTGTCCCAAAATTATTTCTGAGAAAAACTCTTACTCATCGTCATAGAACTGTCTGAAGCAATAAATCAGCCTTTGATCACCATGGTAACAGGTGCGTATGTGGTGACCTTGCGTAAGGACACTCTGGTCTCTGGGGACAGGAAATTACTGGAAGCAGTGTTAATGTTGTATAAAAATATGACCATGGTTATTGTTCAGGACCTGATTAATATTCATGATAACCACTGAATTATAAATTCATCTTTTGATATGAATCTAAACCCACCAAGAAAGTGACAGGTTGAATAGAATAATCTAGTATAATTTTCAATTCAGTAAAAAACATATTTTCTTGTCTCTTGAGCTACAAATGGTTCATAACCATTTATTAATCTTTTTCTAAGCTAAAAATTTATTTATAAGCAATTATGCTTTCAAATTTCAATTTTTTTTGTTCAACTTAACATTCACTGTCTACAGTCTAAAACTTATAAAAATGAATTTTTAGTAGTTGAAGTATTAAGATAAGAAAGGAAGCATTATAATTGACAAAGAAGTATTACCTTTTAAGACTTATATTTTATCAGATTGAGTGCATTTCTATTTTTCATCAAAGACCAAGTTTAAGAAAGTTCAGACTGTAAAAAGAATTAAATGTACCTTTCATGTATGTCCAGTCTGACATATGCGTGTGCCAGGCCGTTCCCAGTCTTACACAGCAGGGATAGACAGTCTCCTAACATCTCTTCTGTCAAGGGGTGCTCAGGAAGTTTCTATAAAAATAAAATAAAACACACAGAAATTAAAACTTCAAAGAATCATACAAAAATTAAAACTTCAAAGAAATGTCTGTTTCTTAACATATATTAGGTGAGGGTAAAAAAATGCCTAAAATTACATTGAATCACTAGCTAATATATTTTATACTTCACAGGAAATTTCTCTACAAGTTAGAAGTTAGTTTTTTTTATATTCTCACATGATTGAAATTTCTGAAACTGTCTTTTTGCATCATTTGCAAGAAAAAACACATTTTACACACATTTTGTCATTAAGATACGCAACTTTATTTCTATGTAGAGTTGTTATGTTCTAGAATGATTTACTTTGAACTGTTTTATCATAAGTGGTATTTTAGCAAAGATACAATCACATGACTTTGCCAAGACCACACTGTTGGTTTAATATACACTAGATTACAAACAGGTGCTCAAAGACATCATGACACTGTCTGCACTTTACAAGTAAATAACCAGGCAGCGCAAAGTTTGTCAATCTGTGGTTTGTTTGTCTGTCTTTTATTGACACACTACTTTAATGGCATGACTTACTATTTTCTGAAACATTGAAGAAATTTACCTACTACTGTATAACTTTGGTCGGATCCACTCTAACAAATTTTGTTTCAATCTATGTTGTAACTTTTAAAGAAAACACTGAAAATTACACTGAATACAATTTCATTGTCTAATTCCTGACTTGAAAAAACAAAATTATGTTAAGAGAAAACATCCAATTCAGTCTGGCAAAGTGAAGAATAGAATATCCACACCCACTCAAAAAATAACTCATTTGCCAAAGTTTATTTAAGCTTATACAAACAATTACTAGGTTTTCTAAACAAAACAGAGTTTGGGCTTTTAAATTTGCAAATCATCACTGTTTCTTTAACTGGGATGTCAAGAAAACAGGTAGATTATTCAACAAAGTGAGGTGTCATTCTGTTTTCAGTCCTTCTGAATGCCGGCTGACAGTTCTGCTAAGGTAATTCATCTTTTGAGTCTCGGCTCTTTTGTTGCCTTGTCGGCCAGGTAAATTTACCATAAGAATGCTGAAAGAGTCACGAATATGCCCAAAAGCGCTATACAGTTTCACACGTTTTCAATACCCCCATTGAAAAACGGGGCTCGCCTGAATGGAAACATTATGCAAATATTGAACTTTGTCCCCAGTTGCCATGGATACCTGGAAACCTATCAAACCCCAGTGTTTACTGTCTCAGGTGTGTAGTGGCTGTTGCCATAGAAACGGCAACTCAGCACCACCCACCCAGGTTTTACTGCTTTTCTGTCGGAAATGTAACAAAAGGTTGTCTGGTGGCCAGCCGGGGGGATTTTCAGGTGAAGGTAGGGCCTTTTTACTCGCTTTATTCCCCACAAACACATGAATTCTTACTTGTTAACATTTATGAATGATATCATCTTTGTAACAAATATCCCTTAACAAATTTTGGTCACTTAGGAAGGAATAATTTTACCAGCACCAAAATGTAGAAAAAAATGACCTTTGAGCAAGGGTGGTTACATATTAATGTATGAAACAATGGTTCATAAAATTAGTGCAGGCCTAATCTCATCTGTAGTGAAATATCCTTATTAGCAATAAACCAGTAAAAATTGAAAACAACTAAAATGAATAAAATGGAAACTGTGGGTTTCATGAATATATTTTTTTTTTTTAGATTTGCTTCTAGACAGCTTTAGATGTTGACTGTTTCTTTAAAGTATAAGTTATAACCTGGTTAAGACAATTGTTTAAAATGACTAGCTTTCTACAGTGTTTTAATTGGTTTCTATGGCAAAACTGAGACTCGTAGTAACCAATGGATAAATGCACACTTAGGCTCTGTCTACACACATAGCTTCTGACAGATGCATTATTTAATGGTGAATTATGTTCCCTTCTGTATTCATTGTAACATTGTGGTCGCCTAGGCAACAAGAAAAGGGTTGGGCAGTTGTTATTCAATCATAATATTTGCCCTGTTCTGCTCTGAAAAACACCTAAGTAGTCTGCAAGTGATGCTTATTTCAGGGTGAGAAGCGAGGAATGTTTATGTCGAAGGATATAACGTTAAGGTGTAAATACCACAGAATGCATGTTACACAAAGAACTGACACAGCAAACAATTTAGCGGATTAAAGGACTAAAAATTATCATAATACAGTAGAAATGTTTATGTACATTTCTTTTTAATGCAAAAGATCAGCATTAGAATCTTCTTATCCGCACAACTAACGTTAATATAAAACTTGAAGCTTCGACTTTTTCTTCAAAAATTGATGTAGCACCACGTTTTTACTTTTAGTACTAAGTTACAACTAACTCAGGCTGGTAGCTACACGGCCAATCTATGGCCTTTATGAAACCTAGCTTTTATTCCTTATCACTCAAAGCGTACACCAAATCAGAGAATATGCACAGAAGTTTCAATTTTAATTTTAAGGTACCTCTTCTTCTTCTTGTTGGTCCTCCACTTGCACCCCCTCCCCCTCATCCTCGCCTTCTTCCTTCTCCACGTCTTCGTCTTCATCTTGAGGAGCGTCTCCTTCTTCCCCAGACTCCATTGGAGGCTCCTCTCCCCCCTCGTCCCCTTCAAAATCAGACGCGTCCGACATTTTTTACCCAAAAGGCGCCAAAATTGTCCAAATTACACACAAAAGTGACAGATAACTTTGTTGACTCGCGCCGGGTTGTTGTTCCAAGATGGCGGATGTTGCCCGGGTGATCGCGGTGCATGGTGGGTAGTCACGTGGTCTTCGAACGTTTCCCGCGCTTTTTCAGGAACAGGTGAACATGTGGTGGGCTTGGTGGACCCCAAACGTCAAGTCGACTCAAGTGCATGCACTTGTTTAGATGTCGAGCATTCTTTGCTACTGATAGTAACTATGGTGTAAAAACGATGGGGATATCTTGAAATCGCCGAAAGAATATCAATATCATTGTCTTCTAAAAGCAAAAGGGAAAATATATGCATTCTATAACTTATGACGTATGTTTGATTTTGATATTCGACTACAAAGCTATCTCTCTTTTTGTGGCATTAGGTGATAAAGGGATATATTTCGAATAGTAGAAAAGTAATCGTTCTGGGTCGGTTCACACATGATGCTGCCATATAGGTTTAATAATTTAATCAGGTGAACTTTGCCACACTTGACTTTTCCCCTTTTGGATGACTGTACTTCTTTCGCATCAACCCTCTTCCCAGCAGTCTTTGATTCATGAAAACAAAATTCATATATACATACAATCTTATAGATATTATGCGCGTGATGTAACTGTACCAAAATCTAGTTTAAAAATCGACCGAAACGGGCCTCGATTAAAATCATGTATAACTATAATCCTGTTCAAAGTACTGTAACAGCAAATGAAGTCACAAATGCGGTTGCTTGTTGCAGAATTCTAAACATTTTGTATGTTTGAAAATATCTTTTTTTTTTCGCTTAGTAGTTTTCGTTGTTTGTTATCAATAATAAGTTTATTGCAAATTCTTACTCGAGGGCTAATTGCAAGTGACAAAAAATGACAGACAAATAATGGTATCCACTATCCAGTAAGGTATAAAGCGACCACTCTAGCCTAACTTTAAATAAAGATGTAACTTATTGGGCTTGACTTCTTTTTCTGAGACAGTGGAAGACGAAAGATCCCACTTTTTCTGTAATGTGTGGGTTTTGCTACGTTAAAAGGACAGTAGTTTTCTTTTTGCCTGTAAACGTGGAGATGTTATGATAGAATTTGGTGGCTTCTTTTATCATAGGCAGAACATAATCGTCGGATCAGTGCAGCGCTTGTGGCGCAACCTAAAGCCGTGCTCCGTTTCTCCATGTTTGTCGTCCTCTCGCGATTAGGTGTATTTTTGGTCATTTCAGAAGACGACACGCGTCAAATTAGTCATTCCGCGGCCTGAGTTTGGACCTTGGCAAATGCGAGGAATCCTGAATATTTTTCACACAGATGATTATACAGAGACCCGCTGCGCCCCCGTGCTAAACTAAACTTTACAGACACAATTTCGGAGAGTACATCAGACCAAACCGCGACAGGACTTTTGGCATTCCTGTCCGAATGTTTAATTTATAAGTACGAAACGCGCCAATGTCGCTACGATGAAGAGAAGAAGACTGGGGTGAGAGTCACCCTGGTGTGCTGGACGGCTGCCTAGTTTAGACAGCCCTGTACGGGGTGTTGATATTAATCAATTGTTGCTCTCGTCGTTTATATGCACTTTCTCGGCCTGCAGGGGCACACAAAATTTGCGGGATCCGACCCTTCAAAATTGTGCTCCAAATTAAAGCGAACTGAGGGCGGTCGATGTCTGCACAGAGATGTCAAAAATTTGATCAATCTCAGTACAAAGTAATCAGGCCTCGGATTACGTTACGGTTTTCAAATACTTTATGGGGCATAATCTGCCAACTTTGTTATTTTGGGGTATTTCAATAGAAACCTAATACGACCCTGGCTGCGACCCGTGGGTTTAATTCTGCGAGCGCCTTTGCTTCAATCAT
>NC_049992.1:4670656-4725329 GCF_000003815.2 Branchiostoma floridae | reverse complement strand
CACAGCCTTTCTATTTCCGGAAAATAAACGGCCCTTTTTTCTGCAGTTTTATGTCGTCAGGTCTGTGCGAAAATGTGTAATATGATCCTCTCTGACGATAAATCTATTGACTTTAGTGACAGATTGAGACCAGAAATGTGGCATGCGATCTGCCCCGCCGTCCCAACACTAAAAAGTGTCGCGGCGCTCAAATTTCCACCTTTGTTTACTTTTTCCGACTATGCAAAGAAATAGGGGTGTCTCAAAAGTTCTAAGTACAATGAGGTAATAATTCCGCTCAACTGTAAATGTGACACTTTGGGCCCGACATAAACCAAAAATCAGACGATCGATACCACTGCAGACGCCCTGGGACGGGCAAACAAAAAAGGAGTGAATATTCACCAAACATGTGACATCGGGGGCAAAACTGGCGCGTTTTAATCTTTGTACCCCGATATCCAATTAATTTGATCGCGAGATCCCCAGAGCTGACGGTCAAATGTTAGACTTCGCTCCTTTTTAATCAAAAACATGTCTGCCCCTTTCCAAAGCCCTGCAAAAATGCCCAACTAATCAGGATGTACAGTGACCCCTGATAATACAGGGTCATATTTTTATAATCCACGCATGTGCCGAATTTACTGAAAGTGGCGGAAACTCGATATTTTGGCAGGTTTTTCCCAAATGTCACATTTTTAACAAACACATTTCTTGCCCTCTTGAAGGCTCCGTGAAGGAGCTGGAATGATAAGATTTTCTGAATTATACAAACACTACAGTATTACGGTGAGGAAACCAGATATCTAACCCAATACCGAAATCTATTGAAAGTGGGAGAAACCGTCCATTCTTGCGCATTTCCCCCCAAATTTCCCTCTCTCGTGCCTCTCCAGTGTCTCCAAGATTGCGTCAAGACATCAAAATATCACCGTCCGGGTGTAAGACATTGACCAAGGAGACACACGGCCTCTGTTATGCAAATGCATTTTCTTTGTGAATTTTCGTCTATTTGGCACAACCGCTAAAAATAGTCAAATTATACACGTTGCTAGTGCGCATGACCAAAATGCAGGATTTTTGAGGGCGAACGGAGTTCGGCCATGAGCGTGCTCGGAACAGGTAAAAATATCCGTTTTCTGTCGTTTCTTACGCATGTCTTAAGTAGCTGGGGAGGCTCGTAGGAGTCTTGAGTTGGCGGGATTCTAAGGGGACGTTTGGGAAAGAGCAGAGGAAAGTTTGAGGGGAAGATTTCGGGCGTAGTCCTATTTCCGGCACGGCGCTGTCTATCTGTCGCCATCTGAAACTCTGGGAAGACACCCAAATTTGCCCCCGAAAATTGGCGATTTTATTCCGCCCTGGCAGGGCTGTTTGTGGCGGGATCGTGCGATATTTCGGGACGTGTGGGTAGTAGGGCGCTGGTTGTGAGAACTCGTACTCGCTACGTGCATTTTCTGGGACGTTTGGGACGCCGGCAGCGCGCGTGAGAAAAGGGGGCGGAAAAAAAGTGTGTTTTTAGCCAAACATGGGTTGGGGGAGTTAAGTGTTTGATCAGTGGAATGTTTATGCCCCAAGGCGATATTATCCCCGAATGGTAAATTACTGGGGTTATAATTTATTCCGTCGTCTTTGTGTTGCAACATTAAAAACTAGTAAGGTGGGTATTTTTCTGGTTGAGTGCGTGTTCTTGACGATTGTACCCCTGCTAGAAGGGGGTGTGCCCTCATTGAATTCTCCCCACCTCACTGGCTTAGAATATCCCAAAATGAGAGCAAACTCAAAATGGCAGCTTATCAGTAATTTTCTTGATTTTAGCTGACACGGGATGCCATTATTCCTAGATTGATGTCAGGCTCTGGTGAAATTTTAACAATTTCTGCCAGGGATAAGTTACTGTGGTGAAAATTAAAGGGGTAATTTGTGCTGGTGGCATGTTTTGACTGAAAATTTTAAATTGTTTGAAAGAGAGGTCGGCCAGGCTGTTTTTTGTTTGCCTAGTATCATGCCTGAGTGGGAATTTGCATGGTAGCTTGCCACTTAATACTTTTCTATACCATTTCGGTTTGTTTGGCGTTTTAGTTGTGCAGTTGGCATGGCAACTCATTATAGATATCTTGGCCCTTTATTTTCTTTCAGGCGGCAACAAAAGGTCTTTTATTTGCCTAGTAACAGAGTGATTTTTCATTCTATTATATTACCAGGTTGAACTTTTGAAAGAAATATGAGCTGGGAGTTGGAATACCATGGCAACTTAACCAAAGAATGCACATATTGATTACATTAGCTAATTGTGTGTCCGCCTCTTTTAAAAGAATGCGTACAATTTGTAGGCCTGGGAATTGCACTTAGCTATAAAAATCAGCTAGATGCAAGCTTTATACATTCCTCACCGTGGAATTAAGTGCAGTTTCATGTCTTTTCTCATTTTGGGTGCGCCGGGTTCGATCCAGAGATGGTCTCATCCCCTGTAAAAGAGGCTGGCCAATCAAAGTGTCAAAACTGATCAAATGCTTTACAGCAATGTCATCTCGGGGTGAAGTTTTTTAGGGCGAGAATAAAGTGTTTACAGATCCTGCCAGCTTTTAAACATTTCACCACGGTTTACGGCTTGTCAGCACAAAGGCCCAGGGAAGGGGATTTTAGGCAGTTGGGAGATTTCCCTAATTTGATAACAGTTTACATAAGGATGGCTTCAGCGTTAAAAAACTGTTTTTAAAAGATATTGTGTGATTTGTGTGGAGATACAGCCACTCTGTTGTTGACGATGAAATTTGACAGGTAGAAAAGGGTAGATCCCTCGCTTAAAAACGGACGGATCTCGCGGCACTTAACTACCCTCCTCTCCGCCTGCATAATCCCCAAAATGCAGGAAACGCGAGGAAAATTAGAAGTCATGTGCGCGCACGGTAACGCAGCATTCAGTATGCCTCCCATGGCACTCCTAATCATTCATTCTAATGGACTGCATTGAAAATCACTCTTCTGATCAGCCTAAATCTTTCGACTTTCTGCTGGGTATAACCGTGTTGCCATGGTTACGCTATTGGAGTATTATATTGAATGCCACGTCGGGATGAGATGGCAGTTGGGATAGATTGGATGTATGGCTGTTTTTCACGCAGCCCACCGGAGGTGAATTGAAGCCCTCATCTATGGGGAAATAAGATGTTCCATTTCAAAGGCGAAATGGCAAAGGCAGAATTACAAAGAAATCCATACAAATCTATGCGAGAATAGAGATACATATGTACCCATAAAAAATGGTTTGAGGGATATTGATTCAGAGGAGATTTTAATAGGGAGAGGCTTTTAGCTAGTGAGCAAGTTTTGTGCCTTTTGATCAACGATGTGATAACGTTTTAGATGGAATCAAGAGAAAATGCTGTCACATTCAATGATTGTATATCTATCCGCCCCCGCGCATTATGACAACTTGTTAGTGCATAAAATATGTAGTTACAGGTTTTGCTAATGTGTTTTTTTTTTGCACACATTTGTGCAGTCAGAGAGCTAGCTTGCCAATTTAAAAAAAAAAAAAATGTTTTGATTCCTGTTCCCTTTCCTGTCTTTGTTATTGTCAAGAAACAGTTGATTACTTAGCTGTTTTCCTGTTGCGTATGTTTGTAGAATATTAGATTTTTTTTAGCTTTTGCACATATTTGTTCTGTCACTGCCAACTTGACAGTTTTTAAAATGCTTTCAAAACAGTTGCCAGCCTTTATTAGTTTATAGTCGTAAAAATAGTTACTTAGCTGTTTTTCTGTCATATCAAAATTTAGAATCCACCCAAAACTTAGATGAATTTTTGTTTATTTTTGGAGCGACTTTTGCCCACATTTGTGCACTCAGTGCTGACTTGACAATCTTTTAATGTTTTGTGTACTTTTTTCATCCTTTGCCGTAGTACAGAAATAGTTGATCACTTAGCAGTTTTCCTGTTGAGTATGCACCAAGAATTTTGAATGACTTCTGTAAGAATCAAACCACCCCTCTGTTCCAATGTGCTGTTCTCCCTAAAGACATGTACCAATTGCTTGTGGTGAAAGTTGTTAGGAACTAGTCAGGACCACACCATTGCTGGTCCCAGGGGGGCGATTTTCTGGAACGTTAGGCCTCCCCCTAGGTCAAAGCTAATCGTCAAGTGGGGAATGACAAATCCCACCTCCCAGTCTCTCTCACCTCAGGAGGGGAATTCTAGTACAGCAGGGCTTTCCCCGGAAATTTAGAACAAGGTGGTATATAGCTCTGGAGAGAGGGAGATACTGTAAAACAAGCAAGTCTTGATAACTTTACAGGGCTTAAAATACTGGGAGCATATATACATGCACTTTTGTGCATCCAGAATTTGAGCTGTACACCTTAATTTTGACTGTCATCAAACCATTCACCTAGATATTTTTATAGTGTATGTTTCCTACATGTGAAGATACTTCATTATACACTTCTATGCAGCAATGTTATATGTTATTGACATTTATGTGCCAGAAAAGTTTGTTGTACATGTATAACCGACTTCCAACAACAAGAAAAAGAAAGAGTCTAATTCAGCTACTTAATCAGTTTCATTTTTCTCAGTTATGTTGTTCCTTTTTTTTTTTTTGCTTGAAGAGAATAAAAGTTAAATATCACTTTATGGTACTAAATGATAATTATATTTTGGCACCTACTGTTACAGACTTAACATTACAAGAAAAGCGATGTCTTCCTAGTTTTACTTTTAGTTTCAGTTTTCTTAAGTTACAGGTTTCCATTTGTCAATGTGGTGAAAGTTGAAAAGTCATTGTTTTCTACTTTACAAAATCCCCTAACCAAGAAATTAAATTGGTGACACTGGCCTATATAAAGATTTCAAGAATGAAATAACATAAATAGCACAGAGCAAAACTTACGTAACATCAATGCTTAGACAACACATTGTTTTTGTTGTATAAGTCTTGTTATGGGGATAAATAAAGATTCCTGGAACTGATAATGGTTTGAATGAATGTTTATGCAGCCCATCTGGAATTAAACTGGGAAAATTTCTTCTAAGTTTCTCAGGAGTATCAAAATAAGAAGTCTGTTTTCATAAAGTTTTTTTGTCAAGATTTGTCAAGAGGCTAGCCTGGATACCCGACCCCTGACCCTTTCAAAGAAATATTGATATAGGGCTGGGGTCTGGTATCCAGGCTATTACGAGTCAAATTTTTGAAAACATGTTTTTGTCGACATTTGTATAGAGGGAAACATATGTTTCCCCACACTTGAAAGTTTTGGGCTGTTGTTTTGTATATCTGATACTCTTGAATACTTGATAGAAGCAGAAAAAAATTACAGAAAATCAGTAGGCACAGGTACTTTGTGGAAATCTCATTTTGCTTTACTAATTTGTATAGATTTAAAGTAAGAATACCATATTATCCAGAAAATCAACTGCAGGTTTTGCAACATCTGTGATTGTGAAATTGGAATTCAGCTTTTACAGATGGCTGCCATTTGATAATCAAATTAGAAACATATTTTTGAAGAACCATAATTTGGGACCTCTTTGTTCTTTGTCAAAACCCCAAAAGTGAAAAGAAAAAAAAATGATATCATTATCCATTTCAAAATTGTTCAGCTTCTTTCGAATATTGCTTTTATTTTTTTTCCATGACACAGATGTTAAATATATACAGTAGTTGAATATCAGGAAGAAAACACATGTCTCTTGTTGGTAAGAACGTCAGTCCTGCATATTAATCACAAACCCATACCTTAACCCTGTTTTCCCCATATAACTACTCATTACCGCTATTCTGGGCAAACTGGCCAAATTTCTCGTATCCCAGGAATGCTTGAGATTTTGGAGGGTCACAATTTGCCAAGTAAGCCGAGGCAGCTAATTTTAGCCCCTTGAACGGGGTGGGAGGCCCCCATTTTTGGTGGTGTCATTTCGTGCGATTTGCCTATTTTTGTGTGCATAGGCTAGTGCCATTTTAGGACGGGTCATGATATAGTGATAAAACCCTGGGTAGTGCATGCTGGCTAGTATTTACTCAGCCAGTTGCTATCAGTAATATCAATATCACCTCATCATAACTGGGATCGGTTGTCTGTCATTATTACCGTGCGAATATGCCTGCATCATCATGAAAACTGGCATTCGCACTTTCTATTCTATTTTGCCAAAAGGCTTCAAAACAAGTAAGATTATATTTCCCAATCGTTACTGTTAAGATCAAAACTAGTAATGGATCGGAAAGGCCACAGCATTTGTTTTGTGGTTCCTTGACATTTTTTATGTAAAAATGAAGTGAGAAAAAAATGAAAACAGATGGAGGACAACTCAATTCTGATCATATTTTACTCTAATATGTACAGTGTGCAGCAGGCAAGGTACAGACTTTTCCTCACATTTTAAAGTAAACTTCCACTTTAGCAATTTTTAAGGTAAATTCTAGGACTGAGAAATGAAGCCAATGTTTCTTTAAGGTTGACGAAACAAGGAGAAATCCGGTCGAAATTTGTGTTGCTGTTCAACCGGGTTATACTATGTAAATTTTGGAACGTTTGTGTGAAGGACAGAGATGGTGTGATCAGAGTCTTGTTGCACTGATGGCTAGATACATATTAATCAAGCGTGCCTGCGCAAATTGCCTTCGACATATCTTGGAAATGCCTGTCATAGACCCTGTAATGAAGTTAACTGCCTGATTTATCTGGCGGAGAGAACTGGGGATTTTTAGACGGTGTTTTTTTTTTGCTTCCGTACTGCTTTCCCGGTTCACTCTTATTTCAAGATTGGATAATGATCATAAGAAGACTTGACAGAATCTTGTTAGGGAATCTTGAAACATATATAGGTCAGGAGTCCCTTGTGTAAAATTTTAGCAAGACATCATGAAAACAGCATGCTTGATGAAAAACTTGCATCTGACTCTTAGACTTCGGTACTGTTTTCCCAGTTTGCTTTCACTTCTGTTATAAGATTAAGATCATAAAAAGACTTGACAGAATCTTGTTATGTGTACATCTTGGGACGTACCATTTTAGTTTGTAGGTCTTAGTCCTTTGTCATGTTTTGTGTAAAATTTTAGCATTAAGACATGAAAACAGAAAGCTTGCCTCTGACTTACTCTGTTCACTCCATGAAACCATCCTTGATGAAACTGTGAGCACTAAAGAACAGACTTTTCTGTCATGCAGACTCTGCATTCATTTTTATATTCCTGTGTTATGTTATTTTCATAAATTCTTAGAAGCAAAGAATTCAATTCTAAGCCGTATGTTAGACTTAGAAGCTTTTCCCTAGACGGGTGCTATGGCATCTTGAGACATATTTTTTTGTGTTTCAACTGTGTTTCTTACATGGCATATTTTGTATAAAATATTGTACTACCTACTAAAGATTTCCAGGCCCTTCAGAATGTATGTGGTGGCAGAAATGTACTTGGCAAAGTTTTTGAACCACTATATATACCTTTCAAAAACTTTGACTAGCACATTCCAACTACCACAGATATAAAAATCCTGGAAATTCAGGCAGCAAATTTATGTACGGATTCGCTCATGATTGACTAATTAGAAACCCCCTCCCAAACAATCTGACCTTTGACCCTACTGATCATCCTGGCATGTCACAGTGTTGATGTGCCAATATGTGGAAAAAATGTGAAGGTCAGAGGTCATTTCTAAGGTGTGTACATCTGGTTGATCATCACTCGGGGTGTGGTGTTGATTATATCTAACGTTGTCATGTGACGTCAATGATAAGTTACATAATTAGGCCATTTAACTCCTCTGGCGTGTTTTCTATCATAATTCAGATTTGGACAGCTTCTACTATTTTTCCAGCAACCGGTGGAGCCTTGAAGATAGAGGCTACACACAAACAGCAGCTCATAATGTCAGTGAATCAATGCTCAAGCATTTCCTGACATCCAGTGACCTTCTAACCCCCTCAAATAGCCCCCACTGGGCAACGCCAATTTGATCTGTTGGTTGTAGTATGGAAAAAAAACATTTTCTTTACTGAGAAAACATGACAAAAGCAAAGCCTGAGAACTTTTATGACTTGAAGCACTCATTTTTTTAATGGAGAAAATACAGTCATACTGAAGTTATCCTCCCTACTGTCTACTTGAGCACTATATGTCAGAGAACTAAAGAAATGTATTGGTATGGCCTTCAGTCAGTCTGCAGACATTTTAGAGCTTGCAAAAGAGAATACCGAAATAATACATAAAAACTGGCAATATAAAAGTAGAGGAGGTACAGTCCACTGAAATTAAAGGCACCAATATAGTGGCTACCACTTTGATGATATGGAAAATGAGTGAAAATGGTCAAAAACTAGTAAAAGAACACAGATACAATTCAAGACTTTGGAGACAAAACGGTTAGTCTCTGTGCGATGGTCCAAAAAATTATATAATCATACACCTGAACCCCCCTTAGTCTGACTGCAAAGTTTAGGTACCTGCTGCTAACAAATAATGTCAGCTTTTTAAATGGAAAAAAAACAACAAGTTGAACATAATGTCAGTTTCCGTTTGTATCATGGTGAACTGACTATAGTCTGTAGTATATATATAGAATCTGCTTAATAAGTCAACTTTTGGCAGGAAGTAAGTCAATCTTTTCCTCAATGTTTTGTTGATCTGGCTAGAAAAGTGTAGTTATGCCAAAAACTCTCCCATGCAAGAGCTAGATTTAAGATAATCTTTTTGTGAAAAATAGTAGCCCAAAAGGTAGTTTTGAAGGCTGGTTGAGTTGGGTTTATTGCAATTTACCATTAGATTACCAATGAAACATCACAATTACAGCTTAGCTTTTCATCCTATGGTCGACCATTAACGTATATATGTATATGTGTGTACAAAACAGCATGAAAGAAATTAACATAAAAGACTTAAGATACAAGTATTTGTTTGACTACATTTTGATATGTATCTAATATGCACTAATACACCCTCCACGTAACTCATACAAATTTTACAATAACTTGGACATAGCATTTAATAATTCATGTTTTTATGCGATGCAGTTCATTGTCACATTATTTCTTTTGAAATAACATTTCTCTACAAATATTTGGTTCAATTTTCATTTCAAACTGGTACAGGTTGCAATATCTGCACAACTCCAGTTTTATCAATATCCTGCATTTGCAAGTGATATCCACGATCCCTGATGTTTATTTCAATTCTTATTTATTCCCACGAAACCACTTACATGTGTAGTCTTTCCAAGAAAAAATACTCTGTTTTCACAATATAGCAACTTGTTATGAAAAGCTGTACCATTAGGCAAATATTGTCAAATCTCATTTACATGAAGCCATGATAAGTGGATGTCATTACAAGCAGACAGAACGCTGATCCTTCCAAGGTTGCGTGGATAATTCCATTCTCTGATGGCTGGTGTTTTTTTATTATGCCGAGTTGTCACGACAATGGAAATGTCAACAGTGTATATTTAAAAAGAAAAAAAATAGCAATGGTTTCTGAACAATTTCAGTATGATCCGTACTTCCTAAATTCAATGTGGTGCAGGTGAAACTTGTATGGTGTAGGTAATTTTTAGTGTAACCTGCACCAGTGCAGGTATGCAGAAAAAGGTATTTCCAGCCCTGTGTAGTCTTTTTAAGAAGAAAATTGTTTCTATGATATAGAAACTTGTAAATATTGTCAAATCTAATTTACACGAAGCTATGATAAGTGGATGTCATTACAAACAGATCCTTCCCAGGCTGCGTGGATAATTCCATTCTCCCATGGCCGTTGTTTTTTTATTATGCCGAGTTGTCATGACAATGGAAATGTCAATAGTGTAGCTGCCTGTGTGAGCGGCACAATCCCTTTTATGTCGACCCATTTCAAGGACAATTACCCCCGCCTCCTCCCCGGCCGGCCAGGCTGGCCGCTTTGTGCGGATAAACCGTCCAGGTATTGATTAATAAATTTTGATGTATGATCAATCGTTTACGTGGTGTGTGTACTTCGCCAGGATGATAGATCCGTCCGTTTAGCGACGATGACAGCCAGCTTTCAACTTGGGATCAATGTAGCTTCTTTTTGTTGGCCCTGGTGGCATTGGATTTTCATGCTGTATAACACTGAAAAATTAAAGTCTGAAGGTATCATTTTGAAAAACCAGTTTATGTATAACATTATGTGGATTTGATATAATTGAATGTTGCATTTTTAAACAGATCGGTAACAAGAAATACTCAAACCTAAAATAACTGGTTTAGATTTTGTAACCTTCTCCTAATGCGAAGGGTATATGCCTTCAGGCAGCAATTTGTGATCATTTTGTCAGCCCGGGTGGCATTGGGTTGTCAAGCAGTATATAACACTGAACATCATGTAACTCCCATATAATTGAGTGCAAAATTTTCAAACAAACAAATTTGTAAGAGGTCTAGAGTAACTGTGCAACCTATTATTTCTTAGTACTCTCCAAGCAGAGGTAAGCTGTTTTTTTTCTTCGTTTTTTTAGTCGTTTTTATTGGGGTTTTCCATTTTGCAAAAAAAACAGAAATTGTTGCTTGAATACAAAATAGAAACCCTGATTAAAATGACAGAAAAAGGATACGATGTTAAATGGAGGTTCTGTGTATGGGGAGAATCACACCGTTAAAGAACATGTGTGTATGGGGGCTTTGAAAAGGTGTCCTTTGACACCTGTTCCGCCATACCCTCCATTGTCATTGTATCATAAATCCTAATGAATAGATAAATAAATAGATAAAAAACAGCCAGACCTTGGATCTTATTTCTAACCCTTTGCCTGCCAAGGCTATGCCTTTCGGCAACAATTTGTAACTTGTTTCAGAATAAAGTAGCAGGGAGTCTTAAGACTTAAGTGTTAAGGTTAAGTGACTATTACATGTAGTCAGTTTGTTTGTTTGTTTATTAGGAATCTCCATTAGTTACATTGAACAAGTCTTCCTGGAGTCCTCTACACGCAAGTCAGTAAAGTGTATATGTTTGATACGTCTTCATTACCTTCAGGTACTAGTGGAGACTTCAAGGAGTAGGCAGCACCAAGTTGACTAATTGGCCCTTGGAAAAGAGATAATGAAAATGGAAAGTTAACACAGTCTGAGCGAAAGTCCTTGCAATTGGTACCCAATTTTTCCTTGAGTGAATGTGGTCAGATCATTCGGGTATTACTTCCAACCCTTGATTTCATTGAGGCCTCTTGATAATTTTTCTACTTCAAAATGTGTAAGAACCAAGAAAATAATTGTTAAGAGGATTTGTGTGCATGTGGATGCTCTCAAGATAAGAACTGAATGGCCCCAAAAGAAGACTTTTCTGCGTGTGGATGCTATCAGAAAGCGGTGTGGGCCCACATGATCCTGTGTTCACCTGTAGAAGTGCACACAATTACCACATTTTAATTACTAGGCCCACAGCATCGGCTAATGAGCAGGTGTCTGTTTATGGCCAGGCAAACTGGGTCACATTGTGTCCATCTCCACTGATGAGACCATTCTACTGTTTCTAGGCACAGTTATGTACAGGTATATATTCTCCAAGCGGAGGTTTTGCTCTAACTGTTTTATGACATGTTTTTTGAGAGTACAGGTACATACTCCCAAGCAGATGTGTGGCTCCAACTGTTTTTTTTTTTGTTTACATGTTTTTAAGCGTGTTTGTGCCAAACCTCTGCTTAGACAGTATGTTTGTAGTCAAACCTGTCTGTAGGGTGCACTCTAGTTAGGGTCCTACATAGTGCATTTTTAGCGTAATGGGCCACCACGCTAAATGAGGACCTTTCCGCAAATTTTCAACTTTGATACATTAGGTTACTTATTTGCCATAATGGAGCAATGTCTGATCAAATTCAAAAGATCTTGATATATCCTTCAAACTGACATTATACATTCAAATTACATGTGGTATAAAAATAATAATATATTGATAATAATAAATAATATATTAAATCTCCCCCATGGCTACCCTCAGAACTATAATAATTTACCCAACATTTTCAAAACCCTATCACGGTAGAAGGGCCATGAAGACCCCCTTTCCACCCCCCGATTGGTCACTTTGCCACCTTGCAATTTCCAGTAATACCATTATGCAAAAGTAGAGTCCTGGCTAGTAGAACCCTGTTCAGTGTCCACTCAAGGGACTTGCAAAAATGGTCAAAATAGGCAGCAGGTGGCTTCTCGATAATATACAGGACTTTCTTTATGTTTAAGTCAATGGGAAAAACAGTCCAAAAGACCACTAAAGATTTATAACAATGTGAATGAAGACCTTTATTGCACATTTTTGCCACACCGGGCGAAGTACAGATCACAACAAGACAAACATGTTGAAAAGAGACAGTTCACAGATACGAAATGAGACTATTGCTGGATAAATTCAACTTCTCCTCGCTTTTCTGTTATAATTTTTTTATATTGGAGATAAAAGAGCAGATATGTTTTATGATCGATAACAATACAGGATACGGAGATCTAGACATATTCAGGAGTATGAAAAGTCTCTGGGTACTATAACATGGATACTGCAACAGTACCAATAATGAATAAACCAGCGAATTTTGCTATAATACCTGAAGGAATATCTTGTGCTATAATAGGCCACACCGTCTAAACCTACAAATTTTTACGTAAGCTCGAAACCTTGCATGGTCTGGAGTTGGATTATACAAAATATTTTAGAGGCCCAAAAATGGTGATCACACAAATGGCCAGAAGGGATCCCACACTGGATATAGATTATCATGCCACATCATATTTTATACATTTCATGCATAATATGCCAGTATTTCTCTGCTGTGGTACCTAATATTTATAGACTAAAAGCTTTGGGACTGGGAAAAGTTTGCACATGGTTAAAAATAAGACTAAGGCGAATTCAGTTTAGCAACTTGTAAGTACATTCGAGTGTGAAATCTTGAGAGGTCAAATTCTTCCTTCCTCTTTAATTAGTCAGTTTGTAATGCCGGAATCCTGCATTAGATTTTTTTTAGTGCTATACTGTATACTGGTATGAAGATTGTGTCTGATAGAAATGTATTCAGATTTCTTTCTTCGAATCTTTCTTTTCTGACATTCAAAAGTAAACATTTATGAAGATGACATTATGGCTGGGAGAAAAGTAAGATCCTTGAAACTTTTAATTATAGTAAGGCACAGACTGTTCCCTCAGACTGTGTTTCAAGTTAATCTTCCAATGCAGCATTATTTTTCTAAAATCCCAGAACCAACAACTACTGTTTTTTTAATACGGCCTTACATTGCAAATTTATGGAGCAGAAATAGGGCAGACCTTTATATTTATGTATGTAAAAGAATGTGAGGGGAGCAGATTTTCATGTCTATTTTTAAGCCCTGGGGCCCAGATTTCTCTGCTATCAAAAATTCCCAGACCTTGGGTTTCACTAGTATACCCTAATGTGGTGGAGAAGTATCTCTGCAATTTTGCCTTTAAGTTTGTTTCAAGCTTAGAATGGAAGTATCGGGAAAGAAGTGTACGATATTGATATGGCGACGGCGACGCCAATGCGCAAACCATTAATTGTAACACAAGGAATACTATTTTAGCCAAATTTAGCACACAAGAGCGTGAGTGACAGACCCTATGTACAACAGTTGAATGTACATGTAAAGGTTCAACGTACCACAAGTAGGCAACTATACAAGAATAGCATAGAAAAAAATTGGGCACACAACATAAAACAAATGAACGCAAATTCTACAGCTTAATCCAACAATCTAAAGAAGACAGTAATGCAGCAAAGGTCCTGTTATTTTTTCTTATTTTCTGAATTGGATTGGAGAACAAATATGCTGTATACGAGCGTAAAGTATATTACCCCATAGCTTCACAAATACATTTTTATCTAGGATCACCTATGAACACACAGTCTATAATTATAATTAGTTGTACAAAAGTGCAAAATATGCACCCAGTACTTTGATCCCTACAGTAACTACTAAGAAGCAAACTTTACCTACATTTGTATGATCAAAAAACTATTTCGTAATTTGAATACCTCCAATACCAAGAAACATGCAGACTAGTAACTATTTAAAGGCCCCAAACCTCTAAAGTGTAGCTATTTAAGTTAATCTATAATCATCCATTTGGCCTAAGTTGAGGAAGAGTGTAACAAATAGCTTTAATTCAGACCAAGGTTACCTCTAATGTAAACATGCCTCACCTCTGCCCTTTGACCTGTGCACCCAGCTGACTATCACCATGGTGATGTCATTAGTGGTTGATTGTTATATTGCTAACATGGGTGCCATGGTTATGATGGAGCACTGGTAGATAACTCAGGTCATCTGGAGAATAAACTGCAGCTGATAACCTCTGGCCCTGGGCAGGCTGGACATTTATTACCTTTGGCAAGGGGTTGGCTTCTGTTCGGAAAAAAAATAGTTTGGGGATACTGTAAATGCAGAAATATTAGTGGTGGATTAATGTTCGCGGTTTTCACGGTGACTGCTTCACCCCAAACTTAAAACCACCGCGAACACTTTTCTATTATGGTATTAAACTACTGTCTGTGGTGTTACAGCAAACTTAAATCCACGCGAAATTAAATCCCCGCGAACTTAAATGCATTTACAGTAACTAGATAAGGTTATTTTAAGAAGTTGTAAATGGGTTTTGATTATGTTAGTTCTTACATGTAGATTTTAGGACTATACATGTACGTTGTCCTGCTAGCCCAAGGTACACATGATGTACTTTGACAGTGGCTACATGAATTGAATTATCTGGTTCTCGGATTTTAACTTAAGAAGTAATACAAAATTGGAATATCAATGTGAAAACAAACTCTGATAGGACAGTCTGTTCTTGAGTTTCAGTGCGAGGTTTCACCCTAGCATTCTGTTTTCATGATGTCTTCTTGCTAAAATTTTAGATAAAATACTGTAAATTCAGAATTTATTGTCGCTGTGGTTTTATGTTCACGGTTTCCGCGTTGCCAGTTCACTGCAAACTTAAATTAAAATAGTTAAAACCAACCGAATATTTTTCCATGGCAGTAAGAGACTGCAGTGCATGGTGCTACAGCAAACTTAAAACCAAAGCGAACAGTCCTTTTTCCCGCTACCACAAAACTAAATCCCAGCGAACTTAAAGGCCTTTACAGTAGTCAGTGAATCAACAGACTATATTGGTGTGGCCTAAGGATCTTTTCTAGACACCCTAGTCAATGCTTGTTACATACGAATGTCATACTCTTGATGCCTTAAAGCCTCCTGCATTGTAGGATATCTGATACGTTCTGCACGCAAGACCAGGAACCCTGAGGGCATGGTCTACTCCCATAATTGTTGCTGACACAAAATGATGATGTACACGTAAGATGATAAATTCTGAGCTACATCTGTATAACTACGTGTCAGTTAATTTAAGTTATCAAGAATGTAATATTTGCAGGATGTTAAACTTAAAGGCTGCTCTAGTTGAAAGTTCAAAACAAACAGAAAGGTACATGTTCATACGTGAGTCACACAATCACTATGGCACTTATTGAATATACATCAATTAGATTCTTCCTGAGTTCATAATCATAACTTCTACTCGACGAATTTTTCATTCTTTCCAAGTACCGGGGAAACAAAGCGCTGACATTACAAGGCAAAAGTATCAGTCATGTTGGGCTAAATTATGATACTTCTGCGCCAACATTCTACTGAAAAGAAAATTACATCCCACCCTCGGGACGACCCCTAATTGCGGAATATTTTGCAGATAATAGTAAACTGGCCGTGTTGTAATCATGTTTTTGTCTGCCGCGCCCCTCTGTCCTTGGAGGACATGCCAGATAATACTAATGAAAGCAGTCGTTTATGACATTTTATCCCCGGAGGTTGCGTTGCCATGGGATTGAAAGGGATTTTTGCCCAAATTTGATGGTTTTTCTGTCACACTGCCAGCTCAGAGAGATTACACACATTGCATGCGGGTCGAATATCCTTTCCTCAATCAGTTAAAAATAAGGTACAGGTACAGCATAAAAGGCAGGGTTTTTATTTATTTATTTATTCTGTCTAGAGAGTACATGTATCTGGATATTTCTCCATCCAGATGATTTCCAAGGGGACCCAGGACACAAAATTCAATACATGTAAAAGTAACTAGATAGACGAATCACAGGCTGAGATATGGGATATAGCATTTACTGTCTGTAGACATGAAAACATCACAGTCAACGCAAAATTGGGCTTTATTCAACCTTCGTCAAATGTCTGAATGCAAGAGACAATCTAATAAATATTAACCTTGACCATATTCTACGTAGTTTCACGTAACTGTTTGATTTCATATTCAAGGAAATGAAAGATTGTAAAACATTATTTCCATTTTTGGATGAAATCTAGATTATGAATCAATGCAATTATATTTTACATAGATTATGATTAATATGAATTCATGATGTCTTTGAAGTTGAATAAATGTTTTTAGAAAGAAATGTTTACTTTTTTAGAATAAAACGTTTTCTTTATTATTGTTGAGTTTCATTCTATTGTAAAATTCTCTCACTTGGACAGAATGCTCCCCTTTACAAGTAGTATTTTATTTGCTGAAAGCCTTGACACTGAAAGTATAACTAACTAACAGCTAATGCACCCATATACACTTACATATCACAGGCGCAGACATTATATAAGGCAAGCAATGGCATTTTATGGCTTCAAAGCCATTGGCTAATGCTTAGGAGAAGTCGGTTCAATTTACACATTCAGACTGGTAAAGTGGCTATCGAGCAAAGCCTTGACTCTGTATAAAGTGGGGTACCGTCTGAACTGTTGTGTTTACCAGTTTGAAAACATAATTTCTAGAATCTAATATGGCGTAAAACTCTTATTTTATTGTATACAGAGACAAAAGATCAGTTATATTTGAACAAATATACATATATGTGTGTCTATTTTTATGGTCCCAAGATATTGCAAACAGTGAACCATTTGGGCTTTATAGTTCGACTTAGTGTCACATTTTATTAAAGTTCCACCCGTGCTTCCAATATTATACATCTAAAAGCAAAGTCGGGTTTGTGTGTTGGTTTATCTTTACTTGTAAATTATGATTATCCTGGATAGAAATCCAGGTTGTGGCAATGTCAATATGATTTTAATGTTCTAAGGTGAGCTTTTAGGAAAAAGATAATCTCTGTAACATAGAATAAGGAAATTCTCGGTGACTGATTATTTTTCTCGATCATGACATTTATCTCTGGGGTATTATGTTTGAAACACAAAACATGATAAAGTGTCCCTTTAGCAGTGTCTAAATCATTACAGATTGAATGATCCAACGATTTTTACTGGAATTGATACTTGAACACATCGCATAGGACAGCCTCCAAGCATAACGATTTCGTCATACTTATCGGAAAGTCATCACAAAAATATGAGTGAAGCAGGAAGAATACAAATTTTTCACCCCCCCCACCCCCTTGCATAGCTACAGTTCTAATTTGACCCATAAGATGGCCATAACTAGAGGTACCAAATCAATACTTGCTGCTGTTGAGACCTTTCAAAATCATTTATGACATGTACATGTATGGGCAGTCTAAAAAGGATGTGTATAAATTATGTCTGGTAGCCAGTTTTGAGTTACTCAGGGACTTGATGATATTTACGGGGATGGGGGATGGTGGGGGTTGGTCCAAAAAGGGTGGGGTAACCAACCCCCCCCCCCCCCCTCAAGGTTCAAATATTTTTTTTTAATGGCTTGTCCCCCCCCCCCCCAACAAAAAAATTTCAATGGCCCTCCCCCCAGTTTTTTCCTTGCCTTTTTGCCTTTTCCAATACACACAGATTCTCTCTCATTAAATAAAAACAAACTTATATATATAACAATAACAATAGCAGTAGTGCTGTTTGAACAGTCCTTTTTTCCACTACCGCGAGATTAAATCCCTGCGAACTTAAATGCATTTACAGTATTTCCTATTTGTTACACTCACAGTCAGTTTATATCACATACGACTAAAGATTAACCTCTTTCTTCCTTTACCTTCCAGGTGACACAAGAAAGCTCTAGACATGTCTGCCAAGAAGCGGAAGGGAGGGCTGGCCTTGGACGCCATCTGCGCCAAGCTCAAGACCCAACGCCGCGCCGTGGAAGACTCTCCAGAAGACAGCTCAAGTCCAGGAGACCCGACCGATGTCGCGCCTCAGGTTTCGGAAGAGGACATTCCTGTAAACGGGGTGGCGTCTCCTGATCCTGCCGTAGAACAGGACTCATGCCATGATGACGATGAATCAAACAGTAGAACGGATCATTCGCCTGATCATAAACAGTCTAGTTTAGATAGTGAACAAGATTGTGCAATGCAAGATAGCAAAGACGATATCCAGCCAATAGGGAATGATGACTCTGTTCCAGAGCTTGCATCGTCAAGAGACGATGCGGCACTCTTACAAGACGAACAACCAGAAGACTTGTCAGTTAGAAACGACCAAGATGTAGACTTAGCTAGCGATAAGAACGAGCAAAGACCAGAGGAGTCGTCTAGACGAAAAAGGACGCCGAACAAAATCACGCACTTTCAGATGGAGGAGGAACTCTCAGAGGAATGCATCGACGGTGACGTCGTAATCGTACAGCCCACAGGATGTAGCGACAGTGAAGACGAAATCGATGACACCACCGAGTTCGAAAACCCTTTCAATCAGAGCGACAATGAAGACCAAGACGATGAGGACTATGATCCTGAAAAAGACAATATAAACAAGAGGGCAAGCACCAACTCTCGCTCTGAACCACAACTTGCCAACCCTCTAGCTAGTAACACTAATCACAAGGCAACTGTAGAAAGCAACAAACCAGAGCAAACACCTCCAACAGAACCTCAAGTAAGTCAGGGCGATGCCTCCACATTGCGAGATTACGCGGAGACGACGATGAACGAACTGATCGGGATGTTCGGGTACGACTCCAGCGATCACGACCTCAAAGCGCTGCCCTTACAAACGTTTTCTTCGGGCAAAATTCTTGAGATGCAGATCAAAGAGCGACAGGGAAACGGGATCCAAAACGAGGCTCTTGCCCTCGTGCAGGGGTTATCGGGAGCAAACATAGACGCTCGGGGGTCCAAATACGACTTTTTTATCCAGAAGCTCAAGTCGGGGGAGAATTTCGCCGACCCAAACGACACCATAACGGCCGGCACGATATCCCCCCGCCGCTCGTCAAAATTCGATCCCGAACGAATCAAATATCTCCAGCCTCAGGACATTTCTCCCATCCTCGCCAACCTCAACGAACCGATGAAAAAGGGCGGCCGCCCGCTGAAATACGACATTCGGAACTTTCAGGGCTTAAACGCCGGCCCGCAAACAGTGACTAGCGCCATGACTACCTCAGACTTACAATCAAACACCAACAGCGTGGACAGCGACCTGTTTGACGGTGAGCTGGGCCGCACGGCAAACGCCAGCACGGACTACATCAAGGCTTGCTTCTCGGAGAACGGCAAGCCTGATGTGGAGGAGATGCTGAGGAACAACGAGATGAACATATTTCAGAAGTATATCGCAAAGTAAGTCACAGGATCAGGTACAGTAACGGTTAATGCAGAAATGTTCACCGTGGTTTATATTCGCGGTTTTTGATGTGGCCACTTCACTGCAAACTTAAAACCACTGCAAGCATTTTTCCATTATAGTGTTTGACTACACTTCTATGGCACTACCGTGAACTTAAATCCACAGTGCATGAAAACTCCATTTTCCCGCTACCACAAAATTAAATCCCCATGAACTTAAATGCATTTACAGTAATAGAGGGCTCGAAATTTTGAGAATAGATGCATGGGTGCTCCTAACCAAAAAATTCAAGATGAATATATTTCAGAAGTATATCGCAAAGTAAGTCACAGAAGCAGGTAATGCTGGGTGCACCTAACTAGAAAATTCAAGATGAACATATTTCAGAAGTATATCGCAAAGTAAGTCACAGAAAAGAAAGTACAGAAAATGTACATGTGTACATACACAATTTCCTGTACTTGGCAGGGATGTGTGAATTGCCCTCTTCCCAGCCCACTGACCCAGTTTCATCATTTTGTTTCACTGTTCGAACATATGATCACAAAAGATGAATCTATGTTGGAACAGTTTAGAAACTAACAGATATAATGGATTTGATGTTGGAAATGTTTCTAACATGTATGAACACTATAGAAAATATTTTGAACATCACACAGATGTTATAAATAGTTCTAAACTGTTACTTATGACATTTAGAATGTTATAAAGATTTTCAAAATGTTGGAACAAAAGGCAAGAAAGACCCTCTTGGTAATGTGGAATCGACTCTAACTTGTCCAACCCTGCAACAGTGTCAGAAACAGAATGATACATGATTTGTGTGTTTCTTGTCTCCGTCCCAGGTTCTCAGCAAACGTGCACTGCGGGCACCTCCACTGTGTGTACCAGTACAAGGAGCACTTCCACTGCCTGGACACAGAGTGTAATTACCAGGTACGGTTTAAGACATCCAGGAAATAAGATCATAGTCACCAAAAAGCAGTTACTCAAGCAACTGGATATGATTTTGGAAACGGTCAGACGTTTCAGACACCATCTGAAGTATTTCGTCAGTGACAAAACGTTATAGCTCCTGTGATTGAAACAACAACACCAACATACATTGTCTTATCTTTGTTTCCTTTGGACTGCTAGAAATTGTTTTCCTCCCCTTTTTGCATATTGATTCATAGTCATAATAAACCTGTTTTTGCAAATTAATTCATAACTAAGATATAATTACTCTCCAACAAGATCTTTCTCGTTGTCAGTGACCAAAGACATCGGATGGTGTCTGAAACATCTGACCTTTCCAAAATCAAATCCAGTTGCTTGTGTAACCGCTTTGTGGCCTGTAATTACCAGGTACATGTGCTCCCTCGGGGCAGGGGGTATAATCTCTTTGCTGTGCCCAGCATGAGGTGGATTAGTTATAAGAGGATCAGCCAGCTAATGATAGTATCATGATGACATTATACAGTTGAACCTACACAAGTCTCCACCTCTACACAAGGACTACCTGGCCACTGATATATATAGAATTACAACACAGTGTATTCCGTATCACCCAAGGTACCGCGGGTCGGATCGTGGGAGGGCTGAGACCCTCGAACAAAAAGTGTTACAACAGTAATGTTCCAACGTCCAAATCCGGTATTCGAATTTTTGATGGAACCCCTGTGATACAACTTAGAGCCCGTCTGTCCTGATACGGAAAGTTATCACCCGGTCCGGAACACCCGTATAGAACATTTTTGCGTCACAGGTATGACAAACAGTCAAACCTGTACGATGCCGGAATGAAGGAATGTACAAGTGACCACCCATACATAAAGACCACCTAGCCAATGATATACAGTGAAACTTGTTCCAAGTCCATGTATCTAAGTCCCACGACGTCCTCGCGGGTGTTCCACAGGGTGGTATTCTATCACCAACACTTTTCGTCATCTGTATAAATACCTTGGATGCAAGGTTGCCAAGGCCCATTGTTCCTGTCAAATATGCGGACGATCTGACAACCTCTGAAATGCTAATGGCGTCACTTCCTGGTCAAACGCAGAAGGCACTTGACTCCATTGTTGAATGGGGGGAGGACTACTCTCTCAAGGTAAACGGGAAAAAGACAATGGACATGGTTATCAGCGCAAGGAAGGAGGTAAACATTCCTGTCCCTCCTCATCCGACAATATCCGGACATGTGATTCAGAGGACTACGTCTTTCAAACTACTTGGAGTACACATCACTGCCAACCTTACCTGGGATGAACACGTTCATTTCATGTTGACGAAGTCCCGTCCACGTGTGTATTACCTTGCAGCAGCAAAGAAGGCTGGTCTCCCTACTGATGTCTTGCTCCAGATTTACCTAACATTCCTACGCCCCTTACTGGAGTATGCCAGTCCGGTGTGGGGAGGACTGCCGAAACACCTGTCAGACAAGCTAGAAGCCATGCAGAGGCGCTGTCTTAGAATCATTGGTATCCCATCTGACTCTCTGCCCTCACTATCAGACAGACGGGACGCAGCGACGCTGAGGACTCTACAAGACATACTGCGGGACAGTAGCTCTCCGCTGAGGGAGTTCTTTACTTCACCTCAGGACAGTTCCTACAGTCTTCGTCAGGAAGCCCGATACAGGGCATCTAGAAGTAAAACGAAGCGACATGAGATGTCATTTGCACCCCGCTCTGTACGATTGCTGTACGAAAGTGCTAGATGAGCGGTAAAGAATGTTGATTCTGTCATGTATATTTTCTTAATCCGATTGCTGTCTAATTTTAAATGTTGTAAATGTATTAATGTTAAGTTGCTTCTGTGACTGATGACGTATTTCATGTGTACATACATGCCAAGTCATCCAGGAATAAAGCTGAATCTGAATCTGAATCTGAAGTCACCACGTCTACATATGGAGCACCTGGCTGATGTGACCCTTTGATACTTTTTCCCATTGACACCCGACACTGAACCCTGCCTATAATGACCACCTATCCACATAGACCACATTTTACTTGTCCCGAGTTTGACTGTACCAATCTGTGATCTGATGGCTTCTAAGATTTATTTGCCTTAAACCCCAAAAGAGAGAGAGATAAAACAGTCATGGGGTTACTAGCTAAAATGATAACTTCCCAAGAAGGCATCCTTTTTCTTAAGGTTACACCCTGTAATGGTTCTTCTACATTTTTAGACAGTAATTTGTATCAAGAATACGTGAGGAAAACAGATAGAAACCTCAGAAAAACTTTATATGTCTGTGTTCATTCCGAAAACTTCCTCCTCAAAGTCAGATTAAAGTTTTTCTCCCTCAGTGTTCATCATTGTCTTGCTTGAAAATGTCTTGAACTGAGAGCCAAGAAAATAAGTGACCTTAACCTTGTCCTTTTCCTTCCTGCTTAGCGGTTCACCAACAAGCAGGACGTGATTCGCCACTACAACATGCACAAGAAGAAGGACAACTCCCTGCAGCACGGCTTCATGCGCTTCAGCCCGCTGGACGACTGCAGTGTGTACTACTCAGGCTGCTCCCTCAACCTGAAGCACACGCACTACCACTGTATGCAGGTGAGGTGAAGAGTTAGCTTGAAAGTTATCTGTATCTGTGTTTTTATAGCCGGTATAACCACCCTTCGGCATAACACACCAGCTTCTGTATCTGTGTCTATATAGCCGGTATAACCGCCCTTCGGCATAACACACCAGCTTCGCAGGCATGCGGCGCAGCAGCAGCTGGTTATATTACGCTGAACGACCCGTCACACCTATCTTTTGCACATCTATAGTCACCTGTGTTTGGGACTGGTGGTTCACCTTTATCCGCAGGGTAACCTATATCTGCTACTGAAAGATAAGGTATCTATGGATATCAAATCGATGTATAGTGGTTTCAACTAGAAACACACACTACCACCGTATGCAGATGGGTTGTTGGCTTGAAATTTCTTTGTTTGTTTTTTTTAAGAAAAAAAGAACATACTAGGATAATATTTCTCCTTCAGGAAGACATATTCTTTTTCCTGGTGACACTGTTCTTTTTCTTTCTTCCTCCTAGCAGAAAGGGTTTACAGAAAAGGTTGGGCTGTGCATTAGGCCAGGCTACCAGGGCTGTGCATTAGGCCAGGCTACCAGGCCTGGCTAGCACGTCTGGCCACTCAGATACCGTCATTCATAGCCCCAATTCTTTTTTTTTTACTTGCATACACTACTTTGGGGCGATCCTAATGGTATAGTGTTGTGTGTGAATAGCTCGACACAAGGCCAGAAAGGAAAACATTCTGCATTTCTGCAAATTTGTTGCCTTTCTGCCCAAACCACTCCTAGAATGTGAACTAAGTTGAAGGATGGATAGATGGAAGTTATTTTGCTAGGAGACAGCAATGAGCACTGTTTTTGCAAATTATATACAGGACGGAAACAGTTGTCATTGAATGATTGAGACAGTTCCATAGCATGGCAGTGTGAGGAAAGAAGCTGTCGCTGTAGAAGTTTTTTTTTCATCTGTGATTATAGAAGTCAATCAAAGATGTGGAAAGTAGTGTTTTCTAACACAAAGTTGAATTATGATTAACATTTTGGACTGTTTTTTGTTGACTGCCATAGACTTTCTGCAAATTGTGTTCCATTGCTTATCGAGTCTCGTACTCTACAT
This sequence comes from Branchiostoma floridae, assembly GCF_000003815.2. NCBI lineage: Eukaryota > Metazoa > Chordata > Leptocardii > Amphioxiformes > Branchiostomatidae > Branchiostoma > Branchiostoma floridae. Next base: position 4,701,207 of record NC_049992.1, on the reverse strand, counting down.
TGACAAACGCTTGAGTGGGGCGATCGAAAATTCGGGCTAAATCCAATTTTTGTGTTGGAAATTACAGGAAAATTTTAAGGTGGTTCAGGTGGGCAATTATAACTGTAACTGTAACTGAATCTGCTCTGTTCATTCGTGTAAGTGCCTTTCAGACGGACAGGAATGTGGAGTCAACAACAGGCGATATCACGCCATCGGACCCGTGACGCCTGTTTTAATCTGTCTGAAAGAGTGGCATCTAGATGGATGCTTTTAATGCGCTTTAGTTCAGTAGAAAACAATGTTTTTAACACCTTGCTGGCCCGACTTCACTCGAAGCAGCAGCTATACATAGCAGAATTGCACCGCAGTACGTTTGAACCTTTTAAGCAAGCACCTGCTAGTTTTGATACTTGTATAGATATGAAAAATCATCTAAATGTTCACAAAGAAGTGTTGACAGTAGCCAGGTGGCCCTCATGCAAAGGTGGTCACTAGGGCTGGGTACCGGTACAGAAAATTCAGGTCCAGGTCCGGTTCAGGTCCAGAGGATCAGGTCCAGGTCCGGACCTGAACCTGGACCTGATGCATTATGACTCATACCAGTGGTCTATTTCACTACTAAGAGATCTGTTTGGTGGAGTATTAGACTTACACTGGCATTTTAAAATCCTTCAACGCTAACTGCACCTGTACGATTGGCTGTAAAACTTGGTAGAAATTACTATAAACTCTACTGTACTTCACTCTTGTTATTTTATTCCACCTGCAAGCGCCAAAACGTGTGAATGCCTGATGAAATAATCTGTTAATTTTCTAATCGGTCCAACATCCGGTCCACCTAATTTTTTCAGGTCCGGTTTTTCTGGACCGGTCCTATAAGAAAAACCGGTTTTGTACCGGTACGCTGTACCGATACCCAGCCCTAGTGGTCACTGATACAGGACCTGTGGTTAGAAATATTCTTTGTGTAAAGTATTTTCTGCTCTCTCTTAAGTCTACAGGTGGCCTCTATGTGGTACTCCACACACTCTGTCTTAGTTTTAGTACTCAGTGTCTTACTCTTAGATTCAGCTTCCAAAGTAGTAGACACAAGAAATACGCTTTGTACTCTGAAGAAAAGTGAGCAGCATGTTTTGTGACATCGTGAACAACCAAGAACAACTCAAGCACCAGAAAGAGTGCCATGTTTGTCATCAACTAACAAAAATTGCTACGGCAGTACGGGTCAATTTTTCTCATAGGATTTTTGTTTTAAATATTTTCCTTGGTGTACTCTTTTTCTGTCTTTCTCCTGCCAGAAAGGGTTTACAGAAAAGTCTAGGCTGTGCACCAGGCCTGGCTACCTGGGCTGTCTACCTGGGTTGGCTATCATGTCAGGCTACTCAAATTTTACATTCATATCCCCAATTCTGTTTCTTTTCTTACACACACTACTTTGGGGCAAGCCAAATGGACGGATATAGTATTGTATTTGAGTACATTGACACAAGGCTAGAGGGAAAACATTCTGCATTTTCCAAAAATGTTGCCTTTCTAGTTTTTTGTTAAGTCCATGACTGAACACTCACAACCCCTAGCAATAACAATAGTCAAACCTGCATTATGAAGACCACTTTGGGACAGATAAAATGGTTAAGTAGGATGGTCACTTGTATAAATGGGAAAAGGGCAATAGCCAGGTGGTCCCTATGCAGTGGTGGACCTTGACTGTTTGTTTGAACTATTGTTTTATCATTCAGAAGTTTGTTTTGGCCTCAAGTCCGTGGAACTAAAAATAATTGACCTTCAGATCGCTCAACTCTGCTTTAATTGAATCCAAGAGGTGGCCTGGCACTTAGTGCAATTGTACGACTAGGTGTGGTGGCGTATGCCAGGAATGCTTCCGAGAAATTGTCAGAGCCAGTGACAGTGTGTTGAAAATGTGGTTTAAGTGCACGTGGGGGAAGGCTTTCAGTGTTGATCTTTAAAACCAAAGGCTACAGGCAAATCTGATTGGCTCAGGTTTCTTCATGTACACACTCACACCAGATCCCTGGTAGGCCAAGCTGATGTAATTTCTTGGTTCTCAGAGTCTGAGAGAAAAAATCTGCCCGAGTTGGACAAGTCAACCGTCCCAATTGTCCAGGGCAGGTGACAGTGCTGATTGGACAAGTGCATGTCCTACCCCACTTGTTCGATTGGGCAAGGAAGATTTTTTCAATGAGAGAGATTTTAGATGCTACCTTTCACAGTCATAGCATCAAGCATTGGTCAACACAGAAAAATAGAGCCAACAATTAAAGAATTCCATTTGATGGAATTGACAAAATAGACAAATATCATTTTAAGTACGGACAAGTGAAAAGTTAGTTTGGGCAAGTAAATTTTCTGTGTACTTTGAAATTTTGTCCAACTCTGTCTGTACTTTTGCCCACACTGTTTCATGGAGTGAACAGAGTCAGATTTGAGTCTTTACTGCTGTTCCATACTGTAACTTAAAGTCTTTTTAAGGAGTTTGTCCTTGGTTTATCTAATTCGAAAGTAAACGTTGAATAGAAGCGAAATGCAAGTTTTTCCCCCACAGCTTTCTGATTTCATGATGTTGTTTTGCTCCAATTGGACTTTAAATATAAGTTTTGGCTCAAATGAGAGATGAAAGTTGCTGCTTAGTGTGTTCTAATCAGTGACCTTATCAGCTTTTATAGTGGTGACTTACAACCACCTGCCCCAAGGCTAGGTGTGGCACTCCTTTGTTTTACCTGTCGTACCTCAAAGCTTTTTAACTGAGGTCATGGGGGAAAAGGTAAGGGTCAGACAAACTACAAAATATTCGACGACTGTTCCACTGTCCTTCATGGCAGTTGTGAACATGGGAAAGGCAGATGTTTTCATTTTAAGTTCTCTTTTCCTACTCATAAACTGATAAAGTGTCATAGACATTCACAAACAGCGCTACAGAAATTTCAATGCCATTTAAGATTGCACCAAGTTGAACCAAACTGAGAACTCTTGACTACGCCACCCATTGTTATTTACCTATTTCCAGGCGAATGCACCTGTGCCCAAACTGTTCATTCATTCATCAATTCTTTCAAGAAATCTGGCAGTTTCACAAAAGCTACAACTGTAAAATGTCAGGTCTTATAAGTTATACATGTGTTGTCTTGAGGGAAATATGGATATCAAACAAGGATGCTTCCTTGAGCTGCTCTAAATTGGCATGCATTTAACCATTTTAGTCTCTACTCTCTACAACATTATGAAGTTCTTGTTCTACATTGTTGTAGATTCCTCTCCCCAGTCTCTCTCTCTCCCTCTCTCTCTCTCTCCCTCTCTCTCTCTCTCTCTCTCACTCTCAAACAGTTTTGTGTGGTAATGGTATGACTCTCAATGAGAGAACATCACAGATCTAAACATAGGACTTGACACTAAATGAAGTAAGTGTGACTAATGACAGCACAAAAGATAATTATGGGCTGAAGCTAAGTCCTTAGAGATGTCAGGGTCACAGGATTGGAGTTAACCAAATTGTTATGCTTAGTGGTGATATCAGTGACTACATGCCAGGCTAGAAATACACAATCTACAATTTGCAGGTGGTTTCGTATTGGCGTATTAGTAAGGGTGCCTTGGCTCAGGACAAAATCCTCTGACAAAATCCTTGCCTCAAATGTTGTGTCAGTGGGAAAGGCACTTTACACAACTTGGCTCACTCCACCCAGCTGTAAAAATGAGTACCAGATTTCATTTAGGGAGGTAGGATGTACAAGGTGGTTGGAGGACAGGGTTCTCATATCATGCCCTAGAAATACGAGCCCCCGGGCCCTGCCCAACGCCTCAAAAAAGGCCTTCAGACTAGCTAACTTTTTGCACAATTTGCCCCCCAAAAGTTAATATCCTGACTCATAGGACTTATGGTTTCCTTGAGTCTCAAACATTTTTTTAAAAATAATCTTTATGTGAAAATATAGGACTGGGAGACAAACTTGTACTGAAAGCATTATGTTTTGCAGATCACCAAATTTCCAGTAATGTAGCCACGGAAGAAAATTGCAAGTTGAAAGCAAAATTAGATTTAAAAAAAGGCTGTAATCTTGAATTGTTGCAGACAGATTATTGCAGTGTGCTCAATGATTAACTGAGTGACTCCTTTTTTCCATTCTGTCACCAACATTTTGATAACTTTTTGCTAACTTCAATATTAATTCAGAGAATCTAGCCATAGACTGAAAAATGTTTTATAGCACATGTACAGAAAATGGGCCGGTGAGATGTACAATGTGTTATTGGCCAATAGCTAACTGTAGGACAAATCAGCAGTAATTCTAGTAGATATTGGAAACAGATAGCACAATATAGATGGTATAACTCAATGGGAAAATCATGCAAATTTCTGCATAGTGAATCAGATAGCCTTACTATCAATTTATATATAATTTCATGTTTTAGTCATGGTTTTTTAGTCATGATTTTGTTATTGTCAGAATTAGTCATGATATGGTAGACAGTTTCTAATGCAGCTGTACTGTGTATTTACCTATCTCTAATAACAGTGTATTTTTGTCGGAAAAAAAGAAGTAAAATTCAATATAGATGATAATTTGGAAGTTATGTTGAGTGCAAAGCACCCCCCCCTCCCCCAACTGTCATCCCTCATCAAATTGGTATGCAAATCAGTCTGTCCCAAATTCAATTTCATCCCTTCCTTCCCCCGGTTTTTCAGGGCCAGTCTCCCTAATTTGACCCTGGTGTCTATTTAAACACCCCAGTGAAGTAACATACCTGCCCATTCAGGTGGCCATAAATTACCTTAAAGATTATCGATCCTCCCCGCGGAAGGACTAAGGCCCAGCGAGGCAGGTCGTGCTCAGAAATTGGAAGTCTGCTGTCCCCCTGTTTCTATATTGATCCCAGTTTGGCCACCCTGGTTCCTACTAGTGCAGTGCTGACCCTATACATTTACTTAATTTATTGGCAACATGCAGCAGATTTGGCTACAGTGAACTTATTTCACGTTCCATTAGCCCCTAGCCCCCCTCTTAATTGACTTTTGCCTTTTGGCTGGAATATCATCCTCACAGCTTTTCCCAGCGGACGCCTCAAAACTGCAGTAATGGCCCCAAAAATGACCGTTTGTCCGAAATTGGGAAAATTGGGATGGATTTTTCGCAGGTGGACATGGTCTGTAGGTTAGATGGGTTGCGGAATATTGGTCAGAGAGGTCGTACTATTGACTACCTTCTTACTTAGGGATGACAGAAATCCATAGAAGTAGGGATAAATCCATACACAGGGTGCTAGGTTTTTTTCAGTTCTAAAGAATTTTGAAGTTTGCCTGAGGCTCTTGAGCAATTGAGCAAAATCCCGCTAGTATCTGATCTATATTTTTGCCTTCAAAGTACAGAAAATGAACCAAAATGCCAGCAGATACTTTCCTATAAGGAAGCAAATAAGACATGAAATGACTAGATGACATCATTGTAAGATGTGTTTAAAAAGAAGTGAAGAAGAAAGGCCTTGGGGGTGTTGGTTCAAACCAAACTACATGTAACCCCCACCCGCCTTCCAAACTTCAGATCATTTTATCCAGAAAATTAGTGAAGGAGTACTAGTCAGAATTCCAAAAGAAACACACACACACTCACACACCATTGTGTAAGAATGGTGTACATGATTAAACAGACTGAGTAAATTTTTTCTCCAAACAACCAAATGAAAAATACAACATATATATATACGGCTAAACACATGAAAGAAATGTGTGTCAATGTGTCTGTCAAACAAGTGTAATTGACAATGACATCTTCCAAATACTGTGTAGAGCGAGTACAACATCAATACAGTTGTCAAAGACAGATGAAGTCTTTGAGAAAGATGTGAAGACTTACACAAAAACACAACCTGACTTTGTGAAGGCTTGACTTTAGTCAAACCTTCAAGAATATTAAAGATAATTTTTTGCTAAGCGTTAAACTAAAAGTGGTTCCAACATGTTTGTAAAGGACTGTTTGTAGAAACAGTGTGCCTGGAAAAAAACCTGCAGCAGAGGTGATTGGCATTCATTCCGGGCCCTCCGCGCAATTTAGATATTTTGTAATAATTCCATTATGGATTTTGTGGGGCCCTTATATTTTATACTGCCATTCAAATTCACCATTACACAGTGCTGGCAAATTGCGTACAGTTTCCAAGATGTCCATTTTTCATGAAACGAATTTCAAAACAAAGCAACTGTGAATGTTTCAGTCACCAGTTTTGAAATTTAAGGCTACCGAAAATGGGGTACGAACATCCAAAGACACCCTAGTCTATACCTGCATTGTGATGTTCCATAGATTATTATATTAACATACTAAATGAGGCCCTAGAATGCCGTGCCCTTGAATACCTCAGTCCCTTGGACACCGAATTACCCTGGCATGTCATGCCTTGCATGAGTTGTCAAAAGGAATTTGATATACCGTGCATAAATGTTCTCATTTGTGATCATCTCCGAAAGTGGGTTCCAATTTGAAAGCAAATTAGACCAAAGTAGTTGCTTTTACTGAGCTCTTTTATGCTTGCAGGCGTAGCAGCTGAATAAGGATGACAGACGTGCGTAGGGGGACCAGCATTAAGCCTACAGCCCTTGTTGAATAAACACAGAATAAACCATGGAAACTCCTATCAATATGCTTTACCTATCTTCATAGAAGTCTAAAAAAAAAAAGAGAAAAAAATTAATGTTTGATGGTATGAAATTTTACCACTGCTTGTGTGAGTGAAATGATGAATGCGGTGGTCTTGTGAACAAATTGAATTCCTAGTTGATAAGATTTTATGTCTTTGTCATTTCCCAGGTAAGTATTTAATGAAGCGCTGTAGAATTTATGGGTGACACCATGCATCATTTAATGATTAATGCAGGGGTAGGGGCGGAATTCTATGTGCTTGATTTTAAATTTATAACCTTTTCTATCACGTGCAACAGAAATGTTGCAGACAACTAGAGCTGTGAGAATATTGCCCGGTATTTTATAATCTCTCCTGCCAAGCAAATATGACAAATGCATCATATAAAGAAGACCAGGGCTGTATATATTGTCCTGTAACAGTTATGTCCGCAACAAAATTGTATCAAGCTGTTTTTTTAGTTACCGTCATACTGTCATTTGTAGTTCTGAATTTGCTGAGACTTTGAATACAGATGAAAAAAAAAATTCTACCATGATCTGAGTGTTTTTAACCAAATGGTTTCAATGAATATTTCATGTAGTGTGTACTAATTTAGTGATTATTTGCAGTCCATGATTGTCTTAATAATGTCAGAATAGAATGTTGTTTTTCTGTCTGTATTCAATTTGAATGATTTATTATTCATCGTTTTGTAATGTTCTGTAGTTTCTTTCATGAAAATCCATTCAAAATTGAGCCCCCAATTTTGTTGCAGTTTTTGAATTGTTAAATGTTAAACTTTATTTTCTCTATTCTGACATTTTTTGAGAAACAAACGTATGATTTGAGAGCCATGATTGTCCAAGTAGACCAAAAATAATTCAACCATGAATTACTGACAAAAACAAAAATAATTTTTGTTGTTTCCTTCAGGTTGCAATCAACAAGGTGTTGTTTTTTTCTTTATATTGATTGTATTGCAACATAACTAAATCTATGAATGTTTAGTCACAATTGACCAGGTACACAAGAAATCATTTGGTCATTGATAACTGAAAATGAATCAGTTTCTTTTGTAATTGTTTAGGTTGGATGCAACAAGGTGTTTTTCTCTATATTGACATTTCTGGAGAAACAAACCTATGATTTGAGAGTCAGGATTGTCAAGGTAGACAATATTTGGTCATGAATAGCTGACAACAACTAGATTTTTGTCGTTTTCTCCAGGTTGGATGCAATAAAGTGTACACCAGTACGTCTGATGTCATGACCCACGAGAACTTTCACAAGAAGAACGCTGCGTTCATCAGCGAAGGGTTCCAGCGCTTCCGAGCCACGGAAGACTGCGGTATCATAACCTGCTCGTTCTACGGACAGAAGACAACGCACTTTCACTGCCGTCGGCCAAACTGCAACTTCTCCTTTAAGAACAAGTGTGACATTGAGAAGCACAAGGCCTACCACATCAAGGTGATAAGATTTTGTGATAAGAATCCCATGCATGTAGAAAACTTACATGCATGTAGAAAACAAAGTACACTTTGTTCACTGTACAAAGATCTACGTAATACATTCGTTAATGCTACACAATCATGTAGATAAAACAAATCTTAACGTCTGGAGTTGTCCAAATTTTGGACGCAGGCGCTGATTTCGTCCCTACACATGAGCGAATTATGGAATGGGTTCAAGTGCTCATTTAAACAGGCATTCCAACACCGGACAAGCCCTCCATCTGCTTGTGAGAGGCCTGTTGTCATCGAAAGAATGCTCTAGAACCCATTCCTTACTTCTCTCATTAACTGACGTTAGCACCCAATGGTTTGAATGTGCAGGGCTCCAGACGGATAGCAGAAGTGAACTATCCGGATGGTACCCAGGCCAGCATGAATATGCAATAAACTTCATTGTCATTGTCATTAAAGGACGACATGTACACCAAGGAGGGGTTCAAGAAGTTCTACAAGTACGAGGAGTGTCGGTTCGACGGCTGCGTCTACTCCAAGGCGTCCAACCACTTCCACTGCATCCGGCCAGGCTGCGGGTTCACTTTCACCTCGACGGGGCAGATGCACTCTCACCGGCGCAAGCACGAACGGCGGGAGCTGCGCAACCTACGGGACAACAAGTACTCCCCGGGGGTGCACCGGATGAAGCTGAATCAGCTCATCCAGCAACAGCAACAGTTACAGCTGCTACAACAACAACAACAGCAGCTGCAGCAACAAACACTGCCCATCCAGATACAAGTCCCTCAGGCGGCGCCCATACCTGTACATGTACCTGCCCCCACCACTCTTATAACCACTGCTGCTACCAACCCCACCGCACCCTCCCCTGCTGCTCTCCAGGCTGCTAAACTCGCCAAGATGCCCGAAGCCACGGACGTGCAAGAAGCAAAGTCCGGTCCGGTCATCTCCGCATCCCTCGCAAGGATGGCAGCCGCCGCCCTCAGTCCTAGCAGCAAGCTGGCTGCTGCGTCCCCCACCTCTTCCAACTCCTTACCTCAGTTCCCCGTCCCGAGCGAAGAAACCTTGGGGCAGGTCAACGTCAAGAAAGAGAAAGAGAGCGAGGAGGACGAATGCGAAAGCTCGGGCGGGTCCTTGAACTTGAAGATCAAACAGGAAAACACAAGCTCGCAGCTAATGTCGATGGACGGGGTAGACTTAAGCGATTCTCTCAACCTGACGGCAAACTTCGCCACCCTAGCTAACCCCCGAGCCACGGCAGAGATGGACTTGGGAAGCTCCTTGAACTTGAACCTGCCAGGTGTGGAGGAAGGAGACAGTGGAAGGAGCACGGACACTTGGGAGAAATTTCTGAAGAGGTAGGCTCTTGCTAAATGTACTAAGAAGTTTTGCTGAACATTTAGTGCCTCCTACTGGTTGATTTGAGTACTGCAGTAACACTATAACAGTTGTGTTTTGATATGTCTACAGTATGTCAACATGTCAGTCTTGTGATATGCTAACTAGCTGTTCTGGAAGTGCCACCTGTCTGTTGAGATCAGTACTGCAGGTTGGAGAGCATTTAGCACCTTGCCCATAGGAATAAGCTTGCATTTTATTGCATTAAATATTGGATGTATAAATTTACAGCATTTATTCATGACATTTTGTGGCCTTGCTGAAGCTGTGTTTATCAACCTGCCCTCATGAATATGCCTGTATTTTATTGCATTTGGAAAGTATTTACAGCATTTATTCATGACCTTTGGCCCTGTATTGTTTATAGCTGTTTGGTAATTTACTGTTGACTTCAAGTCCATTTATATTGTTTTGTTTATTTCAAAAACTGCAAACTTACATACACAGTGAGTAGCATGAGCCTCCCTGAATTGTGTATAGGTCTATTATAGGGATTATCATATACATTAAACAAGTAGTATTAGAGACATACATTCATTAGTATGGTATACAGCACTGTTGGGGTTATACCCCTCATAGTCATACATACCCTTTCTTTTAGCTGAATACAAGAAGGGGATGTGCCAGGTCTCCTGTCAACCACTCTACTGTGATTTACAATCATTTCTCTGTTTGATGACATTGTTGCAGGTACACTGCCAATGACCCCTGCGACCCTCGGTGTGAGTTCCTGTATAAGGACCATTACCACTGTGTGGTGGAGGGGTGTGGGGCCATCTTTAGGTCTAAGGAGGGAGTCAACAAACATGCCAAGTGAGTTCGGTATCTTTATTGAAGGCATACAGGCAGGCAGGAATATGTTCGACTTTTTATACTGTCTGGTGTTAGCTTTATTTACTATGATATCAGTTTCCCTGACAATGAATATTTTGTATAAATCATTGAGTCATGACATTACCATGTGCCTGTTGCTTTGCTCTTTTTTGACGATTTCATCGAATTGTATTTTTGTGTTTTGCACACACGATACAGTCATATTTTTGTAGTCTCTACCAGTACAAGACTCCACAATTGTCCCTGGAAAAATGGTAGATATCAGCCAGATAGACAGATAACACACCAGAAGAGTTAGCCTGCCAAAAACAACAGTTAAAGTTTGTGACAACACTTTTTGGCTGGCTAACTCCTGTGGTGTGTTATTTGTCTATTTCTACTATCCTGCGACATGTGTGGAGCCTGGTAGAGGCTAACATTCTTGTTACGCTTGAGAAATTATCCCCTGCAGCAACAATTTACATTAGTAATCTGTACCTCTGATTTCAGGTACCACCGTCTGAGTGAAGGCATGATACAGAACGGGTTCGAGCGCTTCAGCCAATCGCAGGACTGTCAGAAGTACGACCCCAACTGCCAGCTGAGGCTAAAGGAGTCCCACTACCACTGCACATGGGTCAGTCTGCTTCTCTGGTTTCTTTTAAGTTAATTTCTCCAAATCGTGATCTTGTGCCTAGGGTTGCTGACTGACTGATAGAGAATGTCTTGGGTTCAAAACCCCTTGCAGGTCTCAATGTTGTTCCATTTGGAATCAATGTTTTTCCATTTGGAATTGCAACTCTTTCCTGATTTGAAATCTTAAAAAAAGACCCCAATGTTGTGTTGTGCCTTTGGAAAGACACTGAATGGGGTGAAAAGTAGTTCCCACATGTAGCTTCTGCTAGGGATGTCCTCTGGATATCAGGTAAATCAGAGGTCCAGTGTTTTAGAAGAGCCACACCTCAAGCACATTGATAACCAAGCCTTGTTTTCATCTTGACCCTTTGCTGATATTTTGCTAAAAATGTCACAGAATCTAAAAAAAGATGGTGTTTTTTACACAGTGAAAACATATACATGTACCTCATCAGATTCTCATTTCAGCCATCGACAAAAGACAAGCAAAATTTCATCTAAAATGTCTGACCTCTTGCAAAATCTATCCATTTTCTTGAGTCACCTATCTATTGTGTATCTTATTACCCGGATGTCTAGCCCTTCAATGACACACATTTCTCATCACTTACCTCTCCCCTCCCCTTCAGCCTGGCTGCACCCATGCTGTGCAGATGTTGACGCCCAACAACCAGCATTACGAGCAGCACAAGATGATGATCACCCCTCCGTCAGAGATCAAACCCGTCACAGGGAGTCTGTCCTCCTTACCGTCCGGCAGCCAGGTCGATGGGATACCTGGGATGAGGAGGTTCACCCTACAGGGTATTTTTTTTTTTTTTTTTAATTCTTTATTTAACCAGGGTAAAGCATGTCGCCTGACAGTGTTTTTCAAAGCCCCCTGGGGGGAGAACCCCAAACGTAAATCATACATTAAGTTCAACAGAACCAAATGAACTTCAATAACATAAACATACATAACGTTCTATGAAACCATATTACTTAGGTAACATAAACATAAAGATTGTGCAAAGTCAGATTTAACTTAGATAACATAAAATAATACTGCCAAACGAGTGAACCAAAAGTTTAGCCTTAACGCGACATAACACAGGAAACATAACAAAAAGAAGTCAAATTTAAAATCAGTATATGTCTCAGTCTGTACCTCTCTGATGTAAACTAGAGTGTGAGTTTTGTTTCAAGCAATTTGAAGTCAAGGAGACTTAGAATTCCTGGAAATGCCAGGCAGAAAAGCATTATACATTGTATTGAAAAGTTTATCATACATTCTGTGTGTATATTGTTCTACCAGTTAATCCTGCAACCTGATGCTATGCTACTAGCCATAGGTTTTTGTTGTAGGAATAAAGAATTTTGGATTACATATGTCTCTCCCATACAGAAAACTGTGGCTACCCCGAGTGTTACTACTCCATGAAGTCCAGCCACTACCACTGTACGAAGGACGGGTGCCTGCTGTAGTTGTTGAGTAACAACATTGTTGTGTTTGTCTCTCCCTTACAGAAAACTGTGGCTACCCTGAGTGTTACTACTCCATGAAGTCCAGCCACTATCACTGTACGAAGGACGGGTGCTGCTGTAGTTGTTGAGTAATGACATTGTTGTGTTTGTCTCTCCCTTACAGAAAACTGTGGCTACCCCGAGTGTTACTACTCCATGAAGTCCAGCCACTATCACTGTACAAAGGACGGATGCCTGCTAGCGTATGTGCAGGCACACGCTGCTGCTAACCACCCCAACATGCACGACAACTCCAACAGCCCCACCAACCTCAGGTAGGGAATGCCTAGCTGTATTGTAACAGTTGTACTAAGAAATGTGGCACTGATACTTTGGAAGCCTAGGCCACACCAATTGTTTGGCAAGAGGACAAACATTCGGTATGGCTTTTAATCACTGTATGCTTCTTGATTTGTACTGGTGTATTCAAGCATCTTTGTATGCATCTCAAAGATGTAAGCATACAAACATGTCATCGATTTGCTATAAATATACTCAAAGCATAGCACAGCTTGAGGTTTGATTTTTATGTGTTGTCCCCATGAATAAGACTGTTTAGCCAGACAATGCTGTAGGATAAGTGTGAACTTGTTTAACTGATTTGACTTTGACTTTGACTGATGATCATGACCAATTGAAGCCATAGACAAAAACAGGTGAAAACTGAACCTAACCAACCTAATTTTTCCTTTACAGTGAGCACAGCCTTACCCCCAGTCCCGAGGGTCTCCAGTTCTTCAATAAATACCACAATGCAAAGGATTTCTTCTGCTACTACGGCATCAAGCGGCTATGTCCCGACCAACAGTGTGAGTACCGACTGCGGGGACACTACCACTGCAACAAGCCTGGCTGCCACTTCACAACGGTCGGCACCTCCAAACTGCCATGGCATCTCAAGAAACATGACAAGGCAGAGCAGAGAGAGGCCCAGGTTCGGTTTGGTTTATTTCGATCTTCGTTAGTGATACAGTAGAAGCCGTTTAATTGCACACATTGCCAGTGTATTCCGTGCAATTATCCGGGTGGTGCAACAAAGTTATCCAGCTGCATTCCAGCACCATGGGATTTGGGGATTCCATGCAATGAACAGAAGTGTACGGTTATCCGTTGTGCAATTAACTGGCTTGTACTGTAGAGCAAATTATGACATTGAATTTACTAACAGAAAGCAAAAAGATGAACTCCAAATCAGTGATAGACATACATCAGTTTTAAATAAGGTAAATCAGTTGTGCTCCAAATAATACAACAATACCTGTTTGTTCCAGGGCTACAAGTTCTTCACCAAGAGGGAGAGCTGCGGCCGGCTGGGGTGCAAGTACAGCCTGAAGAGCAGCCACTTCCACTGCATCCGGCCGGGCTGCAAGTTCAACTTCCAGTTCAAGCACCAGATGGTCACGCACAGTCGCAAGCACATGCGCCGCCTCTTCGGGCGAAACTTCGAGCAGGTCCTCAAGGCAAACGGCGAGGCCGCCATGGAGTCCGTCATCTCAAACACGCCTCCGGGGCAGCCGCCTCAGAACGCTGTCTCCTCCTTAATCTTAAAGAAGCCGCTTCTTCAGAGCAGCGCTAGCAGCTCGGCAGCGACGCCGGTGCCAATACTGCCCATGACCTCCCTACCGCAGACCATCCTCCTGAGCCCTCCAGCGAACCCCATGCAGGTGGCGCTCACCTCTCCCCCTCAGGTTTTCACGTCTGGCGCGGCAGCCCAGATGGCCATCCCTGTCAACCTGACCGTGAACACGTCCAACATCAACCAAGCAGCCGCCGCATCGCCCACTATCACCACTCAGACGGGAGAGGCCGTGCCCAGCACTCCGCTTGCCATACCCCAGCTCGCTATCATCTCTCAAGCCCCAAGTCTGGCCGGGGCCGGCTTGCCCACGCTCATGGTCACCCAGCCGACCACGACGCTCGCGGGACTGGGGCAGCCGCAGCTGCTATCGCAGGTGCAGCAGACGCAGCAGATGCAGGTGGCGGCACACGCCCTACAGCTGGCTCAGCAAATCCAGAAGGCCGGGCTGGTCGCCCCCGCGCTGCTCGCACAACAAGTCCAGACCGTACCGCAGCCGACTCTGACCTCCCCGGGTTCGATGTCACCGACACCGCTGTTCTCGAGTTTCTCAGTACCGCTCACGCCGCTAGATTCGGAATCTTCGCAGCCACCGAGCACGCCAAACACACCGGGGGGCAGCAACGACTCGGCCAGCAACGATTCAGGGACACTGCACCAGCTGCCGACCAACAGGAACCCGTTTTCGTCCTTCGAGTTCCGCGTGAAGAAGCGGCGCTCTCGTATGATCGACGACGGCACGATGCTTGAGGGATTCGCTCGTTACGATCTCTACGAGGACTGCAAGGACCCGAAGTGTCAGTTCAGCATGAGGGTAACCCACTACCACTGCACCCGGCCAAACTGCGGGTACAAGTTCTGCGGGCGCACGCACATGTACAAACACTCGCAGCACCACGACCGCGTGGACAGCCTGGTCTTAGACGACTTCCAGCGGTACAAGTCTTCGGTGAGCTGTGGGCGGGATGGCTGCATGTTCTCGGAGAAGAGCACGCACTTCCACTGCCTGCGATGCGACTTCCAGTGCACCGACAGCACCAAGGTGACCGCCCATCGGAAACACCACTCGAAGAGCGACACGGTCCAGGCGGCGGGGTTTAAGCAGTTCGGGTCGGGGGTTAGCTGCGAGCAGGACGGTTGCAGGTACAACATGAAGTGTTCCCACTTCCACTGCATGCACGAGGGCTGCAGACACGTGGTGGTGGGGATGTCACAGATGGAGTCTCACAAGAGGAAGCACACCAAACACAGCCTGTCCATGGCCGTCTCCGCTACGGTTTGATTAGACTCTCGTTAAAAATCAGGTACCAACTCATCAGGACTAACGATGAACAAAACAAACAAGAATCAAGCATCTTCGCATGCTCCAGCAAAAAAACCTCAACGTTTCTGATCTAGAGTGTCCTCAGGAGGTGAAAGCAAAGTTATCCTTTACACAGAAAAAATGAGATTTTTGTGGAGATATTTTACAAAGTGCACATTAAGAGTGCCATCCAGTTGCATGATGAAGAATGATGATTGAACAATGTAAAACTAAGCAGATGCATACCAGCATACAAACAAATGAAATGTTACAAAAACTGATGAATTTCACACCTCATAGGAGACACTTTTGTAGGTACGTAACAACAGGTCGGTTTTTAAACAGTGATGTAATTTGTAAATAAGATTTGAATGTGTGCAAATTGTGTATGGAAATTCAGTAGTGTTACATATTATTAAACAGTGGTTCTGTGGTAACTTATTATAAAAAGCGTACATGTGTATAAGGACTAAATGGAATTGTTCTGATATTGATGAGAATTTTGATGCATGTGTTTTGCTGCTGCTTGCACAATCCTGCTGTATAGGGTGCTACCTTGTATTTTTCAAGTGAACATAAATCAATTTTAAGATTACATATGGAATAACAGGAGCTATGTTTTGGGTACCCGAAACGAGGAACAACACGACGTGAAGTTCCTCAAAACACGTCATTCCACACGAAACGTGCCATTTCTCAAACGCCGCTATCTTTGCACGGGTGCGGAGTTACTGTCGCGTGACGGTAACTGCACGCGTGTAAAGATAGCGTCGCTTGAAGAATAGCACGTTTCGTGCCGATTGGCGAGTTTTGAGCAACTTCACGCAAACTCCGAACGCGTGCATTACCTCGCCCCGTGCTGACTTCGCACGCTTGGGCACAGAACGGACACGCATTTTCGTGGGCGCAAAAGCGACGGGCATAGCGGCGGACATTGCGACATTGCGCGTGCCGAGGTACCTCGCGTAGTCAACAGACACGTGCATGACCTCAAAGCAACCCGAATTGGCACGTAATCCATGTACACAAGAAGCGGAAAGTGGTGGCGTAAAACGGAGCGCATTGATACGATGAGTGACGTGTCGCAAACGTCGGACTTGAAATGCGTAAATTTCCTTTAAAAAACAGGAGTTTACAGCGGTAGATTGGAACATCTGCCGCTATTTTGCAACGCACAATGCTTTGTGAGGTCGGGCGTACAATTCCTCATTATAACCGAAAGTCGCACGACGTGCGTTTCCTCATTACAGAGCCCAGGATTTGCACAGCGTAAACAACATATTTTGTGTAAACAAACATTTTTGACGCAGCGATACCAAGCTAGTAGTAGATTTTTACTTATTTACAAAGAACTTACAACGAAAACTGATGATCTAGTTTGGTACTTTGGAGGAGCGAGTAGTAAACTTACAAACGATACGAGGAAATGCTCCGCCGACACCGTACCATTTTCTACTATATCTAACCAATCTATTTACGGCGTACGTAGCTGAAAATAAATGATAAACATTACAAAACAGAATTCATACCTTGTACTATGTGTGACTAAACCACAGCTTCCCAAAGGCTGACTCGAAACAAGTAGTGACGCAGGTTGTAAATGAACGGCCCGACTGTAAACATGGTTGTTGTTTGAATGACGCGGCTAAACAAAATATGCACGCATGCGCGCTGCTTACCCACGTGTTACCTAGGCAACCAACAAGCGCAAAGCATCTCGGTCTGGGCGATACTATTTATTTTGAGGGGTGTCAGGTATACTATAATACATGTAATAATGAATCTATTAGTATCGCTAAGGTTCTTTTTTAATCACCTTGGTATCGCATTGTGGCAAAATTGATGGACAGATTTCATCCTAATCCCTGCTAAAAGAAATGATTTCATTGCTTTCAATCCACACAAAAGTTAGTGTGATATTTATATTTTGCAAATAAAAAAAATATGGTTGAAATGAATAATGGATGATCCCAAGTTCGCCACTGTACCCTAACTTCGCCATGCTACTTTGTGTTTACTTTATTTTTAAGGTGGAAACTTGGAAGATTGTTGACTTATCGATCGAACGTACGCAGCATTTCGGTAGTTCGATTTTCCAAGATTATGTCCAAGGAGATCCTACGGTAGCATAAGATAGTATCAAAAGCTGGCAGAGGAGTGGAACCGGCATAGGAGTGTTAATGCGACCTGATTGGAGACTATTTCCAAAATATAGAATTGACTCAATGGAGACATAAAAAGGTAAGATCGTGTTACATTTTCTGTAGATAATCTGAGAAACCAAGTCAATAGATACAGTGTAACAATGTGGTAAGTTGTAACTTATGTCGATAACACTAATAAGGTTACATTTCTTCAGCTCATTTCTTGGGAAAAACGACAGATTATAACCTGTTGGCTGCAACGTCGGGGGTAAATGTTGGCAAGGGAAATACAACGATAACTACAGTTTTCATTTCACATCCAGCCAAGAAAACTCCCGAATATAGGAATAAGCATTACTTAATTCTATTTAGACAAAATCTTAGCGGAAGGTGTCGGGAAATTCAGATGGAATTTTAATAGCTTCTTAATATAGGCTCTAGCCAAGCGATCGTAACAAAAAGATACGTATCATGTAGTTCTCTCCATCTGGCCGTTGTGTCACTTCACATAATAGCCTGCCCTTGACGAATTCTTTGGGGATTTTTCCGAACTACCACTTCAATCCGCGAGACTCCCTGGGACGAGTCACCTTTTTTTAACATTGTAAAATACTCCATTTCAGAATTTATTTACGGTTGGTTTGATACAATTATTACCTCCCCGTCTATTTGGTAGAGATGTTTCATTTTATATCTATCTATAATCTAATATACATCTTATGTACGAATACTCGACTTAATTGTTCAGATGCCGGTCGTGTTATGGCAAAAAGAGAACCTACCGAATGTGTAGTTTGGATGGGTGGAGACAATTTCACCGCGTCGATCAATTTGAGTGACACATCCTGCACGAAACATTTTCTTTATCCTTGGTTGATTATTGGTGTTGTTAGCAGCTTATAATACAGAGTGATGGAAATCATTCTATAATGTCTTGAATATACGCATGTCTTTTGAATGAACTCCGTACGATGCGTTCTATCTCCGACATGTTCATGTCGGGGGAGAAACGATCGGAGAATTCGGAAAGGACTTAAAACATTCATGATCCATTTGTTTTCAAACATGTCTCAATTTTCAAATTTGTATCAATTTACTTATGAATTTCTATTAAATCATCAACGTACCGTGTTGCCGACGAGTGATGAACACCATTGTATAATGTATTAAGTATTTGCATCGGCAACGTTCTCCATGGCATGCAAATCAATGTCTATCTGGCTGATTTGAATGAAGTACGATGTGTTCTATTTCCAACTTGCTCCTGTCGGTGGAGACACGATCAGAGAATTTGGAAAGGACTTTACATTCATGATCCATTTGCTTTCCATGTCTCATTTCAAATGTATCAGTTTACTTGTAAATTTCTATATATTAGATTATCAACGTACCGTGTTTCCGACGTTTGAAATAGCGGCCCGGCTGGAAGTAGTTGCTGACGAATTATGACCATGGTATACACTTACCTTTGATGCTTCAAAAGTAACGACACTAGTATGTCGTGACGTACTGTACATGTACTAGTATATGCACAGGTGTTGTTAATAAAAAAACAGCCTAGAACAGTTTTTAGACGTGTCAGAAATACATGTACATGTAATACGTACTAGAAGTAATGTTAATTTACGCAAAGAGCCAGCGCCAACACAAATAACTTTTAATAAACAAGAAATGAAAACAAATTCTTTTAAAAAAATGTCATTTTGAACCAAAGAGCTTTTCTTGAACACAAACTCAACACAAATCTACCCAAGGTAATTTTCCCATTGTTTTTGTTTCAAGCTGTTGTTTCCAAGTAAAGCTGTTCTATTGTTATACTGACAAGCAGCTTTCATGGATGGTTGTTTTTTCTTTGGGCGCTTATCTTTATACTAGTAATTTACCGTATCTTGTTTATTCCGTACGTCGTATATTTTGGAATGGATCCAATGTAATCGTTAGTAAGGAAAACAATGTGAAAGGAATTATTATAAGGTTCCTACCACCAAATTAAATGAAGGGGTAACAAAGGTCCAAATTTTAAAGAAAAACAGTTTGAATCTCCTTATTCGAAGGTGGAAAACGGAAAGAATCAACCATTAATTTGCAAGAAAAGACTTTTCGTTTTTCTTCTTGTTCCTCAAATGTCATTTATTGTAGGGTAATAAGTCAAGACGCAACTTGTGTTAGTAAAACCAAGCTCCTTGGTAAAACTGTTGTTCTGAACACAGTTAATAGAAGGTAAGTTTCAATCTTCATGCAAACCAGAACAGAAATTTTTCGTCAGAACAAGAAGTTGAAAGAGATCAACATACAAGTAAAACGGCGTGAGAAACTCTTCCTCCGACCAAGGAGGTTGTTTTTTTAACCTCCTTGCTCCGACTTGTTCCGACAGTTCACACCGACTTACTTACATATAACAAAAGGTAAGTTGATAGGTGATAATGATGAATGAATGAAGACGTCTATAGTGTAGTGTATTTCACGACTCGACGGTCAGACTGTACTGTCGGCTTTAACAAACGTTAGCGCTGATGTGTTGCAGGACATTTTGGACATTCAAGTCACAGCGAGTTGTGAACAATAGAGTGTGCACCAGAGTCCTGGACGTGACATTCTAGACACAGATGTGTATTACAATCTTTGGCTTTTGTCTGTTTCGTGGTAAAATACAAGAAACCAACATTTACCACCCCCCCCCCCGAGTTTGCCATAAAAAACACCATCCACGTTGTCACCAGTTAGCGAGATTGATTTGCTGATTAGACATTAGTTCGTCAATCCGAACACCAGATGTTGTTTTGTTGCATAAAGGGCTAATTCTACAGGGACAGTGGTATTGGGATTTGACATTTCTAGTAAAAAAACTTATTTCGAATAGCAGTATTTGAATTTATTTGGAAGTATTTGGCAATTATTATACACAAGCTTCAGGCATTCTTGTTCTTGTGAAGGAGCGATATTACAATCTATATACTATAAAAGTCTATTCAATATTGTTACTGTATATAATATATTGTATAAACTACTCTATATACAAAATGCGTCTTACTTAGTTGAAACCAGAAGGTTAGGATAAACGAACGTAGTGTTAGGATTAACAAAATATCGTCAACAGAACTGAACGACACACACACACACACACACATATATATAGAACTGAACGACACACACAGATACATGCACACACTTCAGAACAACACAACTGCTGGCAGACTGTTCTTCCTTCGACCAAGGAGGCTATACTTGTAATTAACCTCCTGCTCCGACACTTCAAACCACTGAGCTTCGATATATTGTACCTGCGTATTGGAGAGAAAACAAACAGAAACTCATTATCCATCTCAAAGGTAGTTGACAACACCTTAAAAAACGGTAGGGTTTTACATGTAGGTTGAAATGAAATAACACTATATATAGCTGAGCGTAGATTTAATTTGTCAGAGGAATCCAGCCGTTTGATCAAACCACACTTCCCAGACTTTTCCTTCTAATAAAACTTCGTAGTCCATTTCAATCGCCGAACCAAAAACGTTATATCCAGTAAGAATTACCTTGTAACATGTGTTTATCGCTGAATTCGTCTGCGATTGCTGAATGAGATTAGATACAAGCCCCACATATTCTGTTAGTGTTATTTCGTGCACCGTAACCGTGAGAAGTCTGCTACATTCAAGTTTCCCGCACAGCCCGCGGCCGCCTTTGGTCATGCCGCCTCGGGCTCGCGACAAAGCGGTGGCGCCATGGTGTCTGGGAAGGACCATTCTCGCATGTTGTGGAAAAATTATTTGTAGTTTGAAAATATCTGGATAAACTAACACTGACATATATAGCCACAAAACGTGACTTTCCTTGTCAAGTTTCGCAAACAACAGTTTATCTACTGAGTTTAACGGGATAAAGTCAATAAAGAGATGCTTTATCAGAAATTGTGTTTCATTACTCTTTCCGACTTTGAGTCGTCTTTCCTCCTTGTAAGCAAAAACGAAGCTGGTCACTGAACATTGACGAAGAAAATCATGATATCTCGCGAGCACACCAAAGCACGCCATTTGCCGGCGACGTACACCGAGAAGTAACCTGGAATCCAGTCAAGTTGTGGCTCGGCCTACCGTAGTTAGTGTAGACTCTCTACGGGGTCAGTGCAGCTCTAAGCCGCCAGTATAATCATTCACACCCGGTAGCATTTTCCCCGGTAGGATTTTGCCCAATGGGAGTTAATTAATAGCTTAATTAAAATGAATAAAAAAACTGCTGGCCGGCAATCAACTCCCACTGGGTCTAACCGCGTGAAAATCCTACCGGGTGTGAATGATTACCCCGGCGGCTGAAAGCTACACTGGCCCCGTAGAGAGCCTAAACTAACTACGGTAGGCCGAGCCAGTAGTAGACTGGATTCCAGGTTAACCGAGAAGAAGCGTCACAAAATACTCCAGGATTACCGATTGTAAACAAGACATCTCCGTACTACACGATAAATGTCGCTTGCCCAATAATGCAAACATGTACTTCAGTTTTATTCTTGGACTTTAATAACAGCTTTACGATCGTAATCATGTTTACAATTTCATACTTAGGGTCTACATTTTAACACACATGTGCGCCTCAATTAAAAGGATTTACGATATCGAAAACACTGTATAGTAAATGCTAGTACTGTAATACGGTACGGTACGCACAAGTCTGGCAGAACAATTCAGGTAAACTCGGGGAAAACTGCGACAGCACAGTACACTTGCAGTCAGCAGAAATGGCGGCGTTTTTTAATGAAGATCTGTGAATGAAGATTTTATTTGAGATCGAAATGTGTTGATGAACCATAATATACGCAGTACATGTACTAAGCTGTAATTACCTAGGAGTTGTAACAATCGCACATATCAAAGCCATTTGTAATAAAATTCATTATTTACATGGCGTCACCTTTGTTTACAGAAGTGAACCACACAACAAACCTTCGAATTCGTAGCCCATTTCAATCGCCGGACCAAAAACGCTGTATCCAGAAAGAATTAGCTTGTAACATGTGCGTTGAGCGCTGAATTCGTCTCCGATTGTTGAGTGAGATCAGATATAAGCCCCACATATTTTGATTTCGTGCACCGTAAGCGTGAGAATTTCTAGTTGAACAAGTTCGCTGCATTCAAGTTTTCCCGCGCAGCCCGCGGCAGCCTTTGATCATGCCTCGGGCTCGTGACAAAGAGAGATCATCAATCAATTTTGCGTGTTGTGGGAAAATAATATGTACTTTGAAAATATCTGGATATATAGCTACAAAAGCGTTACTTTTCGTATCAAGTTCCACAAACAACAGTTTATCTACCGATATTTAACTGTATGAAGTAAATTATGAGATATTTTATCAGAAATGAAACACCCTGGGCACTACGGAGAGTCCTTACAAGCAGTTTTAAACAAGATTACATGCTACAAAATCTTTGACTACAATGTCGATACACTAACAGAATCGAGTACCGGCAAGATACTGAATATAAACGTGAAATAATAATAAACGGAAAGAAAATGTGTTAAGTGCGATAATTCTACAAGGAAACAAAATGGTGTCGATCTTTGTTTATGATTTCACGTCGCAATGATAACATTTACCGGCGTGCCTTCTCCGCCATGGCTTGGATATTGGTCCACTATGCTTGGTTAAATCAAGCATTTTAACCTCCTTGGTCAAATACGAGCCATACAGGAGCTTGGGTATAGTCAGTTTCAAGTCAACTTTCACTTCCCCCAAGATTGAGTGCCGAGTCTTCACGCTCTCAGAGAGGGAAAAATAAAGCCGTGTTGCCGGGCCTGCCTCCGTGCAAACACCGCTAAAATTGAAGAAGCGCACGTAATGGGTCTGGTTTGAGAGCCGAGTCTGGCGGGGCGGGAAAATAGCCGTGTTGCCGGGCCTGCCTCCGTGCAAACACCGCTAAAATTGAAGAAGCGCACGTAATGGGTCTGGTTTGAGAGCCGAGTCTGGCGGGGCGGGAAAATAAAGCCGTGTTGCCGGGCCTGCCTCCGTGCAAACACCGCTAAAATTGAAGAAGCGCACGTAATGGGTCTGGTTTGAGAGCCGAGTCTGGCGGGGCGGGCGGGAAAATAGCCGTGTTGCCGGGCCTGCCTCCGTGCAAACACCGCTAAAATTGAAGAAGCGCACGTAATGGGTCTGGTTTGAGAGCCGAGTCTGGCGGGGCGGGCGAGAAAATAACCGTGTTGCTGGGCCTGGCTCCGTGCAGACACCGCTAAAATTGAAGAAGCGCACGTAAGGGGTCTGGATTGAGTGCCGAGTCGGGGAAAATATACTAGTAGCCGTGTTGCCTGGCATGGCTACATGCAGACACCGCTAAAATTGAAAAAAAAAAAAAAGAAACCGCACGTAATGGGTCCGCATTGAGTGCCGAGTCTGCCGGGGCGGAAATAAAGCCATATTAGCCGTGTTACCCCGGCCAGAACTCCGTGCAAACACGACTAAAATTGAAGAAACGCACGTAATGGGGCTGGATTGTCTTCATCCGGGGCGAGAAAATATAGCCGTGAATGCCCGGCCACGGCTACGTGCGAACATCGCTAAAATTGAAGAAGCGCACGTAATGGGCCTTTACCTGGGGCGAGCGTGCAAAGATAGCGGAACGCGAGCAATGGCACGTTTCGTGTTGACCCTCGTGTGAAGAGAAACCTCACGTCGTGCTATTCCTCATATCATGGTCCCCTTATATACCTGATAACAGATAAAAACCGAACCATCACTTTTACATGCTTTGTGTTATGTACATGTATATGCGGAGGGAGTATGTCCCTACTATTCTTGAAATAGTGTCATTTGTAATCATAAAACTTGAATTTGTGTGTAATACTATGTGTATGCAATCAGACCTGTAGTTGTGACCACCTTTGTGTACGGACCACCAGGCAATGCTTGTTTGATCTGGTCTATTTGTAAACTGCCCCAAAAGTCCTACCTCTGCCTACCACCAACAAAATGTAGAAGTGGTACTAAAGTCCCTCCTAGATAAATTAACGGTACAGTGTTGAAGGATGTTTTGTGAACACTAATTACGTATTTCTACAAGTCATCTCTTTAGAAGTTTCTCCCAACTAATAATATTCTGTCTCAAGCACAAGTTTTACCAAGATCTCAGATATCTTGGTGTCCCTTTTGGCAACAGACTAACCAGGTATATACATATAGTTCAGTTAAATAGGCGAGGATTGTTCACAGTCTGTAGATAGGCATTTACAGCACTTTTGGCACGGTTCAAATTTTATATTGATAAACAAACTGAGTGCTGTTGTAAGCTAGAGTCTCTATTACTGAAATAAAATGGTCGGATATGGAGCTTTAGCTGATGAAAGCCCCTTGAGTCAACGTAGATAAAATTCAGGGTAAAATGTATGATACTTCACCGTTTTCTGTATTGTGTAGTATATGTATAGGGAAATGAAATACAGTAAATTGTACATGCAATTATGTAATTTTCCTTCCTTTGTTGTGTATTACAATGTGGCACACAGTAAGCTTGTTACAATATGGTGAACGTACTGAATTTGAAGTCTGTACAGCCGTTTTATTGGTAACAATTGTCAATTTAAAGGTAGAAGTAAAAAGAAAGGAACAGTGGTAAGACTTGAGTCTCTGGAAAATGAAATGCTTTAACAGATCTTAATGAATAACTTGTCTCTGTTTGAAATCAAATGTTCTTATTTGTTTCTTAGTTATTGCTGTAATTATCAGACTCTTGTTGTAAAGTTGCCATACAGACAGCTGGCAACACTTGTCATACTCTGCTATTTCTTCAGAAAATATAAAACATCTTTGAAGAAAGCACCCTCCATCTCATATTGTGTTTCTTCATTGTTGCTAGACTACTATCAGGCCTCGAAATTCATTTTTAGGATAAGGTGCACTGGTGCACCCAGCTTTAAATATTGGAGTTATAAACTTAAATTGAAGTTATAAACTAATCATAAAACTTAGCTACAAGCTATGAAATTCTTAAACAAGGACCATGACAGACATTTGTATTATCTTTCGAAAACTTAGGTGTCAAGAACATGATGTATACTAAGTATACTTTGATATCTTTACATACATAAATGTAAGAAAATATTTGGGTGCACCCTGTGCACCCACAGAAAATAATTGGGTGCACAGCTCCAATTTTGGGTGCACATGCACCCAGTATTTCGAGCCCTGACTATATAATTTGTCTGCTGATAACATTGAAAATTATAGTGGGGTGAACAAAAATACAGTCAAGATGACCAGAGTTGCACAGTTGAGGGCTATTATCCGTGTCCTTTGGCCAAAGTCTTTTTAACCTAGCAAAGATTATAGAGACAGACTCTGGGGTAGAACTATATTACATGTATAATATTCAATTTGCAGTAACATACACTTGTATAGACAGGAGAAAATATTTAGGCGATATGAGTACAAATTTCTTTATTGGCTTTTCAGCAAAGTTTTTCTCAACACAGATGTACATTTTTCATTGCATGTAACTTATGATGTAAGTATCATTCTTGAGTGTAGGTTTGAAAGATACAAAAAGTATACAATTGCACAACAGCCACATAATGTTTTAGTCATAAGATTCCAATGATCCAGGCAGATTTCAATATGCATGTATCAAATTATCAACAGTTTGGGGTAGTCAAAATGTGTTTGACGTGGCGACACAATGTTAATTTGTTCTTCTTTTTTTTTTTAAATTGCTTACCAATATAATTGGAGAAATCAACGATTGAGACAGTTTGGTAACACGGGTTCACTTCAATATTCTTCACACATGATAAATTTTGGAGCCAATGCTACCAAACAAACAACTTCATTGTATGATAAATTCTCAGAACCAAATCAAAGAAATGAATTGATATGATCTGATCAGATAAAAATAGTCAAGAAAGTCGCTCTTTCATTGAAACCAACATAGCAGCATGTTCAGGTGGGTATGCAGTTTATCAGTGCCCCCTAGCAGATTACAACATTATGACAGGACCTGCTTATTTGTCACAATTGTTTGTCATATTTGTCCAGTTACATTTAAGTTATGTTATCAAAGCTGCACTAGACAGATCTTCCTACATTATTTAACATTGGGGTTTCTTCTGGTAAGTGTTTCAATCATGACAAATTTTTTGAACTGTAAATCATAGAGAATCATACTTTGAAACCATTTTGATTCTTTCTTCTAACCATTACATAGGATGTAAAAAATCTGAGTAGCAAATGAATAGCCATACAGTAGATATATCCCATACAGGTTAGGTGCAGGTAGACATCAGAAATACCTAGTACACAATGCCAATTTTACCTGCATATGTAGGTGGTATTTCAAACCCTGTGATTATTTTTGCAACACATGATCGAAATGTGGGACCAGACATCCCTTCATTACAGCATATTGTCAACACACTAAACCTGCTTCATTTCAGTGTTTTCCTGATTGTCCTCCTCCCCCTGGCTAACCTCTGCAGTGGACTCTTCCTCTTGACCTTTACCCTCCATCTGACATTTGGCCTCCATCTCCTCCCCACTAGACAGCTCGTCCAGTGGGTTGCTGACGTGAACAATACTCGAGCTTGTGTCTTCGCTACTCTCGGACGTGGACACATTTTTTTCCGCTGACAACCCATTCTGAGTAACATCAAGAGATTCTGACTCAATGTTTGAGTCTGCGTCTTTGCCGGGAGGCGCGGGTTCGGCCGGGGAGACTTCGCTGCTAGTCGTGGCGGCCTTGCCGCTGGTCGACGACGCAGAGTCGACGGTCTCCATCTGCCAGGAGGGGATGATGGGAGTGGGAGAAGGGGTCGGAGGGAACTGGTGTCTGAGAGGAAGAAAATGAATAAAAACCAGACATAAACTTTGTGTTTAAGGAAACTTCCAACATCATCATTACAGGCAACTTGCCTAGACAACATTCATTGTGCTCTGGAAGAGGTAAACTTTCAGATTCACAATCATTTTGGTTGTTGTTGAATTGTGTGTCTGTTATTTTGCTGGCAAGTCAACATTTGTCAAATAATACCCTGTACAATGTCTAACTGGTGGTCTGACAAAGCAGTGTACTCTGGTGTCTTGTAGTAATAGAACACTATGCATCTTCAATGAAAAATAAAAAGAGGTACACACATATTCATGATTTCAATATTATAATAGTAATGTAAAGGGTATATTAGTCAAAGTAAGATCTACAGAGAGTTTTCTAGCTAAGGGTAAGCATATCTCATTACTTTCTTACTAAAATCAAAGCACAACAAAGTAGTGATGGCAGGTTGACCTACCTACTGAGGAGTAGACCCTTGAGGGAGGTGATCTCAGCCTTCAGCTCACTCACACTCTGGCTCTCAAACACTCGTGCTGTGGACTGGGGAAATAAAAACTTTCTTAGGAGCTTTCCGATCACAGATTTAGGGTAAGCATAGCTAGAACATCAAAAAACAACAAAGTAGTGGCAGCAGGTTGGCTCTGAAACACTCGTGCTATGGCCTATGGGGCACAGGGGACTTTTCAGTCACAGTACTTAGCCAAAGTGGGCATTATACTTGTGAAGCTCAAGCAGTATCAAACCTTATAGAGGAAGTGTAATAAGGACATTATATTGAATCCAAAGTATCCAAGAAAGGTGTTTGCTAACCTTTAGGGACAGTGTAGAAGGTTATGCTTTCAAACACTAAGATATCATACTTTAAATTTACTTTTTCAATTCTACCAATTCTGACTGAAGGTTGCATTTTTGCATGAGAATCCTTGAATAATAGCAGATAACAAGATTTGAAATGGTACTTCTAGAAACATAGAGTCAGGACAAAATGTAATTTGTTAGTTTGCTATGACCTAATACATGTACATGTATCCCTGCAGTGTTATTTGCAAATTATGTACAGTACTGTATTCAGTATTAATAGTGTGTAATACAATTCATGTCTCATCTAGATACTTTGTGTTATAATCTTAATTCATTTTTTGTTTGATAAAAATTTAAACCTTTTATACTGTATAATTATGAGGAAGGCTGACAAAAAGCTACTAGGGCTTCTGCGCACCCCTACTCTGCATGATCCCTTCTTCTGTATGATGATTTGTTTCTATCTGTTCTACATACCGGTATTGCAAATCAATCAATGAATCAGTGCCACACCAAGCTTGATTTGTATCCATGACACGTGTTTATTTCCTTACCTTCCCAGCAGCTAGTTCCATGGAGATCTCCTGTACCCTGTCCCCCTGCTTAGTCAGGGTCTGTTGTAACTCTCCAACTGTAGTAGCAAGGATGCAGTAATACATTACATCAGTCATCAGGGCTCGAAATACATTTTTCTGCATACCTGCACTGGGGCAGGTAACATTGAAAATTACCTGCACCAGAGAAATTTTACCTGCACCACTCTGAATCCAGGAAGCATGCAATGGATCACACTTGAAATTCTCAGGAACCATTGCTATTTTTTTCCTTATCCACTTTCTAGGTGGTAACATTCAATGCAGCTTAAAACAATCCACATACATCTATATTTTTGCGTGTGTACATCATAGGACATTTATGTATAAAACACAGTACATGGACCAGTGCAGGTTAGGTGCAGGTAGACACCAGAAATACCTGCACAGGTCCAAATTTACCTGCACTAACCTGCATATACAGGTGGTATTTTGAGCCCTGGTCATGAAGAATCATGTTTGCTATCTTGTATTTTTGATACTTTTTGATATTTTTGTGCTGTATTTATGTGTCCAGTAATATTCCAATAGCCTGTATCCATCACAAGACAGCCTTGCATTTTTATTACTGGCTGCAAAATACACCAGGTATCATTACCAAAAGAATGCATATGTCAATGGCAGGTAAAAAAAATGAAAATTCATGCACGCTACCAGTATATTCACTAATGCTCTGGTCTTTTACATTTCATGTTTTATCAGGTATATATCCTCTTCTTTGGACTTGATTTTTAGCAACCACATTTTTTTTTAGCTCCAGCCTTTACGACAACAAAACTTTGCACCATTTAATGAATGGACATTGAAACACAAATCATTGTAAATGATTACACTGGGTAGTTAAAGCCTTTTTCTTATTTCTGTTCGACCTTGGTTGAAGCATGGTACTTTTTCATTGGCCTAAGTATTGCAATGAGTTTATGCTACAGCATAGATATAGCTAAACACACCAGTTCAACTATACTCTTCTGGATATAGGTGTGTTAAATCTGGCTGCTTTACTGACCTGTTTTGTTGACAGAAGCAGTGAGCTCAGTCACAGCAGCCTCTATCCTCTCCAGTCTCTGTCTCTCCTCATCTCTGCTCTTCCACAGGGGTAACAAATATGCCTGCAATCATCAAAAATAATGTTAACACTTCATCAAAATGAATAGATATACAAATAATATCACTTACTTAATCAATAGATAATATCACGTCTGAAAAGTTCTTCAGATATCTTACAGGAGACATTCAAGAGGACTACACCACATTTTGGTCAGCCTAACTTCTTTCTATTTATTGGAAAAAAAGTTTTTCATAACTGCAGGCACATGTACCAACCAACACAAATGAACTTTAATGCTCCCAAAGAAACAGACAGACAATCCTGGTACAGGCCATACAGATACCATACAGATAACACAGATGAACTTTCATGCTACTAAAGAAACAAAGTTTAACAGACAGACAAACCTGGAAGAGTCTGTACAGGCCATACAGCGTCCCTCCCACCAACACTATATACAAACCTGGAAGAGTCTGTACAGGCCATACAGCGCCCCTCCCACCAACACTATATACAAACCTGGAAGAGTCTGTACAGGCCATACAGCGCCCCTCCCACTAACACTATATACAAACCTGGAAGAGTCTGTACAGGCCATACAGCGCCCCTCCCACCAACACTATATACAAACCTGGAAGAGTCTGTACAGGCCATACAGCGCCCCTCCCACCAACACGATAACTGCTCCCATGTCCCGCCATTTGGACCATGGAGAAACTGGGACAACTGTAAAGAGAACAGGGACAACCTGTTAGTTGTTACACTTTGGAACATTTAGAATGAACTATAGTGAATTAATATATTGGAAAGAGTTTCTAAGTTCTAAACAACTTAGTGAGCCACGCCAAT